>NC_133899.1:15659335-15729335 GCF_964199755.1 Larus michahellis
CAAACTGCCAGCCAGGCAAGGAGTTGCACTGGAAAGGCTTTGGTGAAAAGTCCCCGCTACCAGAGTGACACCTCCAGCACTGACTTACAGATCCAGACAACATCCATGAGGACAGCTACATGGGCACAGCCCCTGGCACCATCTCCCCTGCCACGGGGAGCTCCCACTCCTTCCCTGTAACACTCCCAACATAGGATCCGGTGCTGCCCATGGTCTGGGGGCAACCCTGCAATCACTCTGACCACTGTGAAGTGTCCCGCTTGCTGCTGGCAGGGCTCTCATTACACCCCAGCCTCCCCAAGAGTGGGATGGTAAAATGGGAAGCCAGTGGCAGAAAAAAAAAAAACAAAAACAAACACCAAAACAAGGAGGAGGAGTAAGTTACCAGATTAATAATTTTTAGAAGCATCCCACACTCCCTCAGAGACCTGTAAAGAGCCACAGATGCTTTTGTTCTTCATGCCCATTTATTTTTATGCCAGAGGTTCATACTATATTTTATGCTGGAAGGATATGATATTAAAAAGGGAAAATACTTTCATTATAGCATGCCTTTGCCCAAGATTTTGTTACTGCCTGACTGACAGAAACCAGACAAAGAAATAAAACAAAAGGGGGGGAAATGTTAAGCTTTCCATTTATTTAAAAACCTATATTATTTTACGATTCTGCTTTACTTTATGCTAAGGAAACTAACTCAAGACCTGATCAGAGTATCACTTTTCAAATGCCTAAATCCCTGTAAAGGTTTAGTGTCTGGCTGCGTGCATTTTGCTCAGTATTAACATGTTCAATGGAGTACTTTGATTTTTTTTTTTTTTTTTTTTTTTTATCTAGACGCCAGAAGCTGGTGAATATATGCTTCATAGCTTCAGATAAACCTTTTGTTCTTCTGGGGCTGATCAGCTGGTGCGGCAGCGAGAGGGAGAGGAGGAAGGAAATTCACAGGGGCTCCACGGTTTCAAAAAGTCAAATTACCTCTGAGCCATGGCATTGCTGATAATTTAAATGAAAAAATATATATACAGGCTGCACCACACAACATCTCTACTGTTAGGACTTTTAATGAAGCCCCAGTTGTGATGACACTGAAGCAGGGAACGCTACGGTGGGATAATTACTTGGCTCCCTCGCAGCTGAGTTTCACAGATGCATTATTAACGGCACATTCCATGCCATAACGAGCACCGAATGTAGGTGGGATTCGCAAGCCCCGGCATCCGCCATTAGCAGGTTGGCGCAAACACAAATGAGTGTTTTCACAAAAGCATGCAAAGGTTGTGAAATTCCAATGAATTCTTTCACTGGAAAAAAGAGTTCAAGCTGCCATGACCGGATATGTCACCTCCCACGGCACGCCGCGCGCCCGGCGAGGCACCATGGGAAATTACAGAATCAGAATGCATTGATTTTTCTGTAGAAAATACAGGCGGCAGCCCTGATGAAGAATTAAGGAGGAAATGTAATAACCTAATTCTCCTCCAATGTCCTCGCACACACCCCTTCCAGCCCGGGCCCCCGGCTCCTGTATCCAGACAATTGCCCGGCGAGAGCTAATAAAAATTAGCTTTCACTTAAGCAGGTGGTGGGCTACGGGGCTGGGTGCACCAGCAGCTGCTTACACCAGGGCTGGACTTGGCCCGCTTTGTCTGAATGTCACCAGCTTTAGGCCACAACATTTCCAAGCAATACTTGTTTTATGCTGCCACATGTTTTATGTTATTCTCCATGACATTCATCCCCTAAACATTCTCCCTTAGATACAAGCCCCTAACAGGTTTTCTCAATAGAATACTATTTACAGTATAAGAAATTATTAATAATTCCTCCTCAAACCGTACTGTACATGGCTTGAAAACTCTGGAGAATACAGAAAGTATTTTCTCTCTCTCTTTCACGCCACACACACAGAAAATACGACATTAACATCTTCCTTCATTATGGGGCAAGTTAGCCCAGCACTGCGCGTACATTCGTTCCTAGCCCCGTCAATGGCAGATGCAATTAAGACATTCTTTACGACTGCGCGGTAGTGCTTATTTCACTGTTTTCAGCATCAGTTTGAACTAAATGCAGTTACAAAATCAGTGGCAGTGCTGCTCCTCTTTTTTTTTTTAAGCTTCTATTTCAAGGTGACCCTTTTCCTATTTTGTGTGTCACCCCAAGTGTTGCTGCATGCATACTGAACCAATGCTCTCCCAGTAATTAACACCAGCACTTAATGAAGTCCAGCTGCTGCAATGGCAAACTGAAGGGATGCCAACCTTTGTAAACTAGTACTTGGGCTACTCCAGTTACAGCGGCTTTAAAACCACAGCAGTCAACTTCTCTTTGCCTACTTCTCAGAGGTAATTCTTACCAAATAAGACAAGTGTTCAAGATTAAGCATTTAATAACAAAGCTTATCTCTGAACTAATATTTCAAGCTGGAAGTGATATAAAGGGCTGGATCAACTTAAATGAACACTGCAAAATTAATAAAAATCCTGAGCAGCAAATGAAAAGCTAAAATGAAGATTTGCACTGTTAAATACATAAACCTTTAAAACCCTGGAAGTGCAGTTCCAAGGGAAAATTGGAGACAGATTCTTCAGCAATATCTGTTCCTCTGAACTCCTTTCCCGATCCAGTACAAGAGACACTAACAGCCAATGCTTTATTAAAATAATGCACTCTGCCAGTTGTTTCATTACATGCAGTGGTACAGTAGGGATACTAGGTGAATGTTTTTGGAGAATGTTTGAAAAGGTTTGCATTATAACTCATACCACATGGATTTTCAAAAAAGGAAAAAGAACTCCTTCCACAGTGTCCCTTTACATGCACTTTCATGCTCTGCTCCTTGATCTACCTCTCTTAATACACTACTTTTTCATGCAGAATGATAACATTGCCCAATTTAAGTGGGAGTTTTTTAAACTTCTCTCCATAGCCAAAAAAAAACCAATTCAAAATGGCAAAACATGCCCTCCTTTCCTCTCAGACCCACACAGTAGCTATTACATCCCACATTTCTGCCTTACATACCCATGCAGGACTCACACTTCGGTCAAAGAGACATCTGATTTGGGCTGGAGACAGAGAGCTGTAAGCTGGGCTTTCCCGGGGAGGGGAGGGGAGGGGAGAGGAGGCCCAGAGACGGGGGAAGCAGCGGGGGCAAACAGGTGAGCTGGGCTCCACCATCGAAGGGCAGAACCGTAGCAGATGTACTTAGTTTTCAAAATTACTAACAGAGATAATGGCTTCCACTATGATAAACACTAAGTGGCCTTTTAAGAGGCACAAGAGAAGGGAACTGGCTAATTTACTTTCCTTTGAACTAATTTACACATAGTGAATGTATCAATTTACAAACATATTCAGCACCAGGAAATCAGCAGTTCTTCCAAGCAGGGGTTAATCCAAGGCTCAAGCCCTGCAATCGGTCCAACTTTTCCACCAGAGACATAACATTGCACAGGATCAGTATTAAAAGTACATCCTTGATTATTCTGGATGTCCATACCCCTGAGAATATAACTTAAAAACAAAATCATTAGCTTACACAATAACATGGTCCTTGGAAAAAGAATTGTGTGTGCAGAGCAACGATGACTTCCAAGCACAAATTCCTTTGTTTTCCTTAATGCTAGCTTCGGACCCTACTGATGACTCAAAGGGAGCTGCACTGAAATAATTGCAGAACCTGGCAGCACTCTGCAATGTGTCAACATTTCACAGGCAGGAAGGTAGCGAAGACCTAAAAGCCAAGAACCCAACTTTGGTTTAATTTACAGAAAATATTGCACATATTACACCCTCTATTTTTTCTTATTGTAAGTATGATATTAAATTATCCAGACTTTCATAGAGAAAGACAATTTTTAATTACCAAAAAGCCGCTGTGGCTAGGTTTCACAAGGGCAAACCACGGGAAAGGGACATGGTGGTTTCGCGTGGCACGGTACAGGGCTCACAAACCTCTCACATGCATTGGCCTCTATGCAAGAGTCAACCATGGAAAAAAGTCTGTTTACAACAAAAGGCATCTGGTAACCATGATTAAAACTGAACATTTTAGATTTCTTAGCTCCCTCTTTTGTTCAGTTTTATTTCTCATGCTTGCCGTTTTCTACTCTGCCCTGTTCTTTTTTTGTAAATGCTATAACCCAGCAAGACAAAAATCTGCGTAGTCAATCACACCACTGATTTTCAAACTGGTGATTAGTTTCACCAAGAAAAGAGGTCCATAGGTATATTTTAAATTCATTTTTCAAATCATTTCACAAGTCAGCTACCCTGTTCCTTCTGCAATGATAAAGCTCACAACTTGCTAGCGTGGAGACTCAAGGGAATTGTCTACTTGAAAGTAGAGCCCGAACTGCTAAATATGGATTCAGATCTAGATATTGAAACCTTCCTGCTTCCCAAGCACTGGGTGTTCAGATCCAGCCATGCAGTCTTTTACTCAGACTTTAGACTTCAGGTTCCTCTAACGTGTTGGTGGTGCTCAAATGCAAACAGACAGCGGGGCCTGTATCCATGAAATTACAGGTATCTTCTCTTTTGTCCTGGAGGCCTCCTTTTTAAAGTTGTTGTGCACCAGCAGCCTGGTCTTAAGTAAAAGATGTGCAATAACTTCTGAAGAAAAAAAATAAAATCCTTCATTATGAAACTGTCAGGCAGAGGAACGGAAGTTCCTTATGGGATACTACCCTGTGTTCAGAAGTTTAAAAGGTAAGGCCATAGACACCCAAAAATAAAGTTTCCTCTATATATTAATAAATAGAAGAACAGATGTTTTAAAATTATGTGTGGGAAGTAGAATCTGTAGAGCTTTCAATATTGCTGAATTTATTATTTCAGTACCCTAAGACACTGCTACATCTGCAGAGGTGCAGCTATCCCCTGTAACACAGCGTACGCACTCTATAGGCAATGGCTAAAGTAATGAATTAGGTGTGTGACAGATGTGGCTCGGTCAGGATAAAGCGATCGCTCTAAACATGGCACAGCCAGTACCACAGAGAAGTCACTGTACCCCACTGGTTTTAAAGAACAAGATTCAGGGCTCTGGCACCTTGAACTTCAAACCTGCTCCTAAGGCAGGTGCATTTTCCTTAGACGAGAAATAACTTCATTGTATAATATGTCAGGAAGGGAATAAAGTATTTCTTACTGAAATAAAGTGGGAAAGTATGCTTCCACAGTCTTGAGAGTGTTAGCTTTCATGTTTTTCAGCAAGTTACCCTCTGGTTTGCCACAAGTCCGGAGCCTCCCAGTTAGCCAAGTCGAATGCTGACAAAGCCAAAAGGGATGCTGCCGATAACCCCGGATCTCCTCTCAGTCAGCGTGGCACGGGCTGGCGCTGCTTCTCTTGTGTTCACTTTCCAGACGGGGAAATACTAATTGTCTTTTAAAAATCTCTATAGTATTTTGTCAATATTTTTTTATTACAGCAGAGCATGTATAAATATTTTATTGTAAACCAAGGGCCTAAAATAAACAGTTTAGTAAATAGTTATTACATTACAAGGAAAAACATCTGTGGAAACTGTTTTCCATGTAATTATTCTTGCTATTTTACATTAGCTCTCAATGTGAATTTCTTTGGCTCTAATGTTTCACTTGTTCTAAATCTTCCTCCTTGTTGCTATTATTAAAATCTTAAAAAGGTGCCAAATCTTAAATGAAGAAAAAAAAATGATTCGCTAGAAATTATTCATATCACAGTGAGCCTCTACTAAACCTGGCAGGGGTGCAATATTTTCGGTGAAATTAACATAAAATATACAACTGCAAATTATCCAGGAAATAGCTATGTTCTTTACAGTGCGCATTTACATTTGGTAAAAAATGTTCTACTTATCTGTCTAGCACAAAGCTCCAATCGCTTCCAAAGGCAGTTTTAAAGGGATAGCGATTGCTCTGCACAGGGAGCACAGTCCTTGCAGCGGCTGTAACAAATAGCTGCTGGGGAAAGTGACCTTCCATAATTACTGAAGGTAACACTCGGCGCTGGACATTCCTTCTTGTGAATACTAACAATCTAATTTTAGATTTATTTCCCTTTTGGTACGCTAGATGGATTTCCTCTCTTAGGCCTAAGTCCTTTCTACTAAACACAAGAAAAACTGTAATACCATGTAAAATGCAAATTTTGCTGTAAATATTTTATAAAATTGTTGCATACATCCCAAAAGCTATAGGTCTTAATTGAGAGCAGGCTATTTTTCCAGTCAATATATGGAAATGGAAAATGCTAATTCATGTTTTTCTACTTATGAAAAACCCTGGAGAATGGCAAAACCACAAATGCACTCACTTTAATATTATAAATATAATTTGGCTCCCTCTTTCCAGTCCCCGATGTCCTGGCTTTTATCTCCCAATGGCTGCAGAGGAAGAATCAGAGAATCGCTTTTACATCCCCTGCGCAGGAAGTCACCCCCGCGCGCTGCCAGCTTGGCAAAAGAGCAACAGCCTGAGCTCGCAAACACGGCAAACAGGAACTGAAACACAAAATTCCAGCGCTCTTACACAGGAAACAAGCCCCAAACGACAGCAAACCTGCTCAGGGCGAGCGGCGTGCACACTCAGCCCTGCTGCCGAGAGCCTCCGCCACCACGGGCCGGCTGGGCGGAGGAGCAGGGCTGTCCCCACGCTGTCCCCCAGCCTCATGGCTCTTCCTTTTTTTTTTTTTTTTTTGTTTTTATTTTTGCATCTATTTATTTATTTGGTTTTAATTTTTATTTTGGGGGATTTATGTTAGCTCTTCAGAGCAGCTGGTGGCTCAGATAATAAAGCCTGGAAACAACCTCTCACGAGTTGCAATGAATATGAGTAGAAGTTGTTTAGCCTGCTCCAACCTATGGTACTTGCACTCGCATTTATGCATCCACTTTTCATTTCCTTGTAACAGAAAAGACTGTTTTTTGCATCTTCTAGAAGAGAAATCATTAGGCTGTTAAAGTTAAAACTCTCCAAAGGTCATTGATGCTGGCTTTGAAGACTGAAAATGATATTATTCCCCATTAGACTTTTAATCTCATGATTAGAGCTAAAGTTAACATGGCTGTTTCATTTTCTACTAGGCGAGAGTAAACTCATTTTTTCTTTCTCTACCAGAATACTTAATGGCATCCTATCTTGATAAGCAACATCTCATAGTTAAACAGTACGAACAATGCAAATGCAAAATACTTTGCAAGAGGTTTTTTGAATTTTTAAATGTGCTATTTGATTAACCCTGAAAAGTCTTACTACACGCACAGCAAATCCGACCCACGGAAATCCCACCCAAGTGAAAGGATCTCCTCTTGGTTGTCGAGACTGCAGTCCTCACTGGCACCGGCACGAAGACAAAGGGAAAAGGATCCATCTGTTCCCAGCTTGACCTATTACTCCTACATCCCCTAAAACTCACCCCTACCAATGCCCCTGAGCCGAGTAATGCTAGTGAGCGCAAGTGGGATCCGAGATGCCAGTAAGAACTACTTGCATGAGTGATAACAGCCCCCTTAGGCTCCTCGTGGATATTAAGATCAGATTTGCAAAAACCTTGCTGAAAATTCTGTGGGGCAAGAATTTACAGGTGCGCACTAGTTTCAAAGCGCAGTGTACAGCGTGCCCCGTTATTATAGGCAGATGCATGGAAAAAATTCAATTTTCTTCATTCAAGACAGACTCTGATAACCAACTAGTAAAACTCAGACTATAATTTCTTATTCAGTGTTCCACATGAGATGCATTTTGCTGAATTTAACATGTTTTGCTGTTAATGGATTTCACAGTGTGTTGCCATTTTTATACAGCTGTCCAAATAAAATATTGTGTACAATGATGTGCTTTTACTGTATCGCTAGCCTGCAAACGGCAGCCACTTCCACAGTCTAAGCCTTAGGAAAATGGGAAAACTTTGACTAGGCCATTTAAAACATGTATTTTGGGTTTCTAGAGTTCCTTTCCTAGTAAGTCATGTTCAAACAAGAATATAGATGCAAGATAGATATAATTACACCTTGTACATTTATGGTCTAATAGTATTTCCACTGAAAGGAAAAACAAAACCCAATATTTTCAGGTGTTAATAATAAAAGAGGATTAAGTCATACTCCTTGAACAAACAGACCAACACCTTTGTGTTACTTGAAATCTGGCTTCCTAGCCTGCATCACAACAGCCTATTTTCTTTAAAATTGCAGATCACTGTTTAGATTGCAGGGACTACTAGTGCACAAGACACAAACCACTCGGTAGTTAATAGTTTACAAGAAATGTCTGTGCTGAACTCCAGAACTGCTAACCTTCACCATCTTGAGCTGCCTGCCAGTGAAGCATTTACAAGCAACTGCACGTTTCTGTTTCAAAACAAGCTGTTCGGAAAATACGTAGGGAGTTTTCCCCACATCAACTCTACATGGACTCCGGCACCCAAAGCGGAACGCTTATACACAGAAATCTCCTACAATCAAAGAGTATAGAATCATAGAATCATAGCATTGTCTAGGTTGGAAGGGACCTTTCAGATTGTCGAGTCCATGGGTACCCAGGCATTAGATGCCCTGACAGTGGATGCTAACACCGTTGACACACTTACAAAAAAAAAACACGTTAAAAGTTCCAGTGAAAACATGAAAAGAACTAACTTTTCTTTTAATAATGCTCCAATAACATATTTAACTTTTCTGATACCTTCAGTATTTTTCAGTATTGGATTTCTGTGTAACTATGGGGTAGTACAATATGCTTCCTGTTTTTTATGAGACAAAAGAAAAATTTAAAAGGACTACAAACTTAAATTTCAGGTCATTATTTTTGAATTATTGTAATTACACACATACACACACACACACACACACGCAAGTTACAGATTGCTTTTTCATTGCATTTTTTAACTTTTTCTTTGTTGAACTAAATCAAAGGATATATAACTTAAAAGAGCTTAGATTAAAAAACCTAACATTCTCCCTCTAGATTTTCAAATGCAATATAAAGTAAACTAACCAAGCAACTAAAATCTCATAATTTGAATTCCCCATTCCTTGAAAGTTCATCATTCAGGTTTAACACAGACATTGTTGATTTCAGTTTCTGGCACATTAGAATTATCCTCCAAAGGAAATTCTCTCCATTGATGTTCTTCTGTAAGTGGAGGCACAGCTATTAACAGTTTTTAAAGATTTTAAAGGGGTCGGGAGGATTGTTTTACTTTCCTCTTTTTCTCCCAAATCCTAGATTTTAAGAGTAAATACTGAATCAAAAGGTCAAAAGTTGCTCTACTCTTTTTTTCTTTCTTTTTTTTCTTTAAAGAAAAAGAAAAAAAAAAGGAAATTCTTAACTAGAAAGTTAAATAAGGAGAAAATGTCACTGGAATACTTTCTTCCCTTCAAATCTAGCCATCTATATCCAGCCCAGCTTGAATCAGTTACTGTTCATTGCATGAGGTTTCATCATTTAACTTTTGTTGCCAATATTTATTCCTGGATATAACTCAGAGTCATGGGGTTTAAGAAGTATTTGTCCATACCTCAAGAATACGTGATAGCTGATGCGTGCAAAACATAACACACCAGTGGTGCTGGTTGATGTTGATCCTTTAAAACACCCAAACTCTATCTGGAGCAAAATCTAACACTAATGGATCTGCCTGAACCACGCTAAAAAACTTGCCTGTGAACACGGAGTAAGATATAGTCATCATAAAATCTAAACACAGTTACACGCACAATAGTCAAAAGATTTGGTCATTTTTAAGGCCCTCTTGACTGTCCTCCAGAGGATGGATGATGTGTATCTGAAGGCAGGATTAAATCTCAAGTAGGCTGTGATTGACTGAAGTAGCACTTTATACACATCAGAATTGTGCTGTGTACTTCCTACCTGCAACGTCACTTTTTGCGGTCATCTTCACCACCAATTCAGGAGGGGCAAAAGAAGGAAACACAGACCAAACTGGTTCAGCCTGGTCCTACAGGAAGCAGGAGGTAGAAAGGCTCAACTCCCCCCCACGGCGTCAGCACCTCATTTGCCTCATCTGTCCCTGGGTTTGTGCCAGCAGGACGAAGCACAAAATGCAAAGTAGAGGAGAGGCGGGAGAGAGCATATTGGTGGAAAAGGCAGCTATGGAAAACATCATGACCAGTGAGGTGTTTTGACCTACTATGGAGCTCTCTCTTCTGAAGACCATGATATTCATACACATGGGTTCTTTGGGTTTTTTCAGGTGTGGCAGGACAAAAAAGTTTTTTCATTAATAAAATCATGATTTGCCTGTTCTTTTAAGTTTGACGTTACTGCAGGGAAGTCTCGCAGGGACAAACCGAAGCCTTCTTCCGCAAGCTTACTGTGCAATCGCACAGTTGTTATTGGCTGCCGCAAGAATGGTACGTTTCTTATTTTTTAATTAAAGAAATTCAATTTTTAAAATGGTACACAATGAATCTGCCAAATCCAAATATTCAATTTAAAACCTTCTGATTCTTTAAAATCTTCTGATTCAAAGGCCCAAAGCTGTCAAAAGTTACTAATAAATTGAACGAAAATGAGTTTGTGACAAAAATTTGATATACAAGCAAGCAAGCAAGCGCATCAGGTGCAAATGACAGAGACAACTTATGCAAAGAGTTTATCTGTGCCACGAGCCTCGAAACACTGAAAAAAGGTGAAAGCATTTAAATAATTTACATGGGATTCCTTCCTGGTGATCACTTGTAGGGAACCTCAGGGCAGAAAAGTTTTTTTCCACAAATGGAAAAATGTGCCCCCAAACAGGCAGAGCATACAGGGAAGGCTGGGTTTGATTTGACTTGCTTGCCAACTATGACAAAACAGAAATCATTTTTAAGGACCATGTCAGTTGGTAACCTCTAAGAGACGAGATTAAACCTTCCCCAAGGTTAGGGATGCTGTTTAGTTTGAAGTATAATTAAAGGCAACGTGCCAACTGTCTCTCTTTGAAGTCAACCAAGTAACAGGAGGAACAAATCTGGACCTTTAAAATATAGACAAACCATTTTTCTCTGGTAACTAGAGTTAGGGTTCAGCATCTGTGTCGTGGTTCGGGCCTCAAACCAGGACAATATGTAAGCCATACCCTTACTGATTCAAAACCAGAGGGTTGTTCCGTAATACAAAGAAAAAGAAAAATAAACACTTTAGGTACAACGCTCAGAAGTGCTGAATATTGAACCAGATATTCAGAAAGAATGAAATCCAGAATTTTATCAATAGAAAAGCAATTTAATTATATTTTACTAACATTATATATTTTGTTTTCCCATTTTCCTATGACTGGAAGCAGTCTGGAACCTTGTCTAGGTTTCCCCAAAGAGGTTCAGAAAAAAAGTTTTATAACTCTGCCACAAGCTAACTCCTAACTAATCCAGTATGGGTTTCTCCAGCTTCGCCGAACATTCATTCATTTTTTCCTTACTCACTTTTCATATTTCAGCTCTCAATCAGAAAAAGGCACAAAGCTTTCTGTCACTCAAGAAAGCTAGTACTAGCACCAATGTTTCCAAACCAATAAATTCGTTTGGCGAATAAAGAAGAAACAAGGTAACATCTACTTTCTCCGGATAAAACCATTTTCTGTTAATAATCTCCCATAAAGAAATCATCGACACCTAGATTTTAGGACAGAACTGATATAGACATTAGTTTCACAATTCACATGAGGAGAAGAACAACTTCCTGAAAACATTATTTATATGAAGCCTGAAGACTACACCTAGAAATGATGGAGGGTTTGCTCCCTCCTCCAGCCCCAAGAAATACTCTGGTGTTTTTTTCTTGAAAGTGGGACACAGAGGGGTGCTGACCTCTCCACTGGGAAGGAGTAGAGTCATTTTGCCATCTGCAGGGAGACCCCAAACCCCATATGGTGAGGACTTGCTTTCTTTTCCAGATTCGAGATTAGCAAAGAGGGGCTAAGAAATTTGTTTGTGAACTTAAAGACACATGGCCACACACATATAAAATATCTGAGAAACAGGCAGAAAGCAGCGCTGCAGACTCTTAAATACAAACGCACAACAGTTTTCAAGGTTAATAGCATTAATAAAAATGAAGAACAAGTTACACATTCAGGGAAATCACTGCTGCGCAGGGCAAAGTTTACTGAAAAATAGCAATTTTTTGCCACACTGCCTAACTGATGTTGAAAGGCTGGAATAGATTGAGGTGCTTGCTAATGATAACTTTGAAGAAACATCACACTTAAAACTCAGACTGATTGCAGAAAAGGTGTTTTATCAACTGCTCACTTTATGAATAAATATGAAACTACCAGGAAAATGTTTAAACAGGTGTAATCACAACTGCATATGAAAATTGAGTTTGGAGGCTGTAAGGAATCTTAACACAGTTAAGAAAGAATGAAAGCAATGTAAAACTGTGATCATAGCCGATTATGCATGTATCATGCAAAACAGGAATGTTGTCATAGCAGCTATAAAAATGTCAGTGAAAACTGAACTACTATTACCAAGTTGTAAATGAAATGAAAAATGCAAAAGGAATATGTGAATGAATACATTAAGGGAAATGTTATTTCTTTCCTGGTAGATAAACAAGCATAACAAAATACATTCTCATGAAACGGAGCAATTTGTATGAACAAATATGCATAGATAACAATTGCAGGAGGCCACACCTACACAGTACAACAGGATAAAATTATTAAGATTTTGGATAATTAATTTTGCAGCCTTAGAAAGGAAGGGACAGTAAAAACGTAATGTTATGAAACCAGTTTCAGAGTAAGAAACCAATTAAGGAATGGATTATATTAAGGGCCAATATTGTTTATACTAAAGTAAAGGGAGCTGCTTCTGCCCGTTAGCAATGGCAATTTGGCTTTTGGTGTGACTACACTGTTAAAAAGTGTGGCTTTTAAAATGAAACATTTCTAGCCTTCTGTACACTATACTCATTACAATGCTATTTAAATACTTGCACAAATGCTTAACGCTAAAAATAATTAACACAGAAAATAGAAACACAGGGCTTAGAGTTGGACAAAATAACACAAGGACCTATTGGCATAAGCAAACCCCTCTGCCCAAGAGCCCGAGCCAGCAGCAAGCTCCACTCCGGCAAAGTCCCCTGCAGCGGCGCCGGCAGGACTCCGGCCAGCCCACGGCACTTGCATGCGGCAGGATTAAGGCTCTCATGTGCATGTGGAAACGTCATGTATGTTGTTCATCTGTTAAGGTAAGTACACTTTGCTTTTTTTTCCTAAAATCAGTCTTTCACAATAGCCAGCCACTGCAAAATGAAAGTCTAGTACATACTGTTAATTAAAGCAAGTCCACATAGAATTGGATATTGAAGCAAGCACTGGGTAAATATATGAAGGTTGTACCTTCACTTCTGCATTAAAAGAGCAATTACTTGGAATATGCTTTACAAACATCAAAGTTAAAAAAATATTTTTGAGTTCCTAATGTGTCCATAATTAATTCACACATTCAGCTGTTGAGTCCAGAAATATGTTCCTGTTGATAATTTGCATCTAATGCTTCAAAAACAATCTGGCACGTTTTTATTTGCCTTAATGCCTGAAAGCTATTACCAAGATAGTGGTTTACAATGTCATCATCATTGCTACCACGTATACGCTTTAACTAACACTAGCGCTTAGGTCTGAAGAGTTTCCCTCAAGAATTAAACGGTTTTGTCTCAGGACACAATGTCATGACAGTATCTTAATGGAAGGGAACATATTTAGCAAATAGCACCCTTAAACTTTAAATCAATTAGAATTCAAGTACTATGTTAAACAAAATACACAGGAAAACGGGAATTTAATAAGAAGTAAAGCTGCCCTTCTTCCAATATTGACTACATTTATTTCATATAAAATAAAAGCTGTTTTATTATGAGAGATTCTGAGAAGTGTCAGCCATCCTCAACTCCCAAATCAAGGAGAATGAGGAACAAAGCGCTTCACAAGATCAGGCCCGAGTATCAGAAATGCTTCACATCCTCATCAGAGATACCCAGGGCTGGTATGTATAAAAGTCAGTTCTGCAAAAATGATCCTTAGCTACATTCTTTTCACATACATGTGCACTTAGAATCTACTGTGACAGGCAGGAGTCCAAGACCACCCAAAATGAGTCCAAATTTTTATTTATGTAATACATAAATTAGTAATTTTCTTAAGATCTGTATTTATGAAAACTATGAGTTCCTAAATCAAAAAATAAAATTCTGCTTCAATTTTTAAACAGAAGAGGAAAACATAACTGGGAATATATTGGTTTATGTTTGATTTTGAATACTATCTCATCCCCTTCACTACTGTGCTGGTTTCATCTCAGTGACTGAGCTTGGTATCAACTGCTAATTCTTTCAAACATAAAATCGGCTTTCTAAATTGCTAATTTTTAGAAAGTTATTTCTGCAGTTATTATCACAGTTTGAACTCTTATGAGCAACAAACTTATTTTGTGATTTTTAAATATTATGTTATTTTTATATGTTGACAAAATACCAAAACCCATGTTTGGTCATTTTTTGTTTGCATGCATCTGAAAGAAACATAAATGTGGATGGATGTTATCCCTCCTCTTTGTGTTTAATTCTGCCAGAGTGTTTCCAGAACTTGAAACACAATCTCCAAGGGCAGCAAAGGTAATTCAGACACTTGGAGTCCTACACTACATACAACATATGGTACGCCACAGCTTAGGGCAGTACTCGGAAAACTCTCCCTGTTCCTCCAAACACAGTGTTTAACTTGGTTGTCCCCATCACATCCAACAGGGAGGTGTTTATCCAGACGGCCGTCCAAGAACCCAACCACTGAACAATTTCAATGTGGCTTCTGGAAGTTTTCCCTCCATCACTCCCTTTTGTCCCCAGTGGCTCTCAAAGCACAAACAGGGCCTCATGCTTCACATCACATGTACTGCAATACGTCCAGCCTGCAGCCCCCTCCCTCCCTCCCTCGCTGCTGACCGGCATTCAAACGTGACTTTTGACTGGGAGCGCTGGCAATTGCACATGTAAGGACAGGAGCGGCACCAGGGAAGGGCTCTGCTGAGCTCCGAGGAGTTGGGCAACCTCTCGCGAGCCCACAAACACACAGCTCTGGAGCCGGAGGCAGGAAGGTCCTGCAGCAATTCCAGGGTTAGAGCATGACCAGGAATCATTATTTTACCTGTTCAAGGACTAACTGCGCCCCAGTTGAATTTCCCATGCACATCTGCCAGGAGACTTCCTCAGATAAAGGGAGAAAGAAGGGTGGGGACAAGTGGCTGCTCCCCCAGCCAGTGGGGAGAAGCTGCTCTGACAGATTTCCACGCTCCGGCTGCTGCCATGGCTGCTCAGTGCCCCCCGTAGAGCCCACGGCTGTGTATGCCCATCTTCCCCCGTACCTAATAGAGACTGCACATCAGAGGCAGTGGTAGGTGGGGAGAGAAGGGGGAGAAGCTTTAAACATTGCCAGGTCAGCGCAACAGGAGGTAAGCAAGTACAGAGGCAGCAGGAACTACTGAAAGTTTTTGATATACTCCCAGGTGGACTCCCCAATGCCTGTAAATGTTTCAAAGGGGGATCCCCTTTCTGTGGGCATGGAAATGTTTCAAAGGAGCCCCAATCAGTGCAATGTTTCAAAGACCTCTACTCTCTAAAAATTCCACCTTGAACTCCCCCCCCCCCAGCTGAAAACATTTCTAAACAGATCCCTTCCTGGCTAACCACGGCTGAGGAGGTCTGTGCTGCTGCTGCTTACAGCCCTCCTACAGCCCCCAGCGTAAAATGAAACAAAACATCTACCATTTACCTCCTCTGGGGATGTACCCAGCCTGCTCCTTCCCCAGGGACCCTGCACAGGACCCAATATGCCTCTGTGTTTGTGCACAGGATATGAAGGGCTAGAGTGCAGAAGGGTAATTTTTCAAAGCGGTGTGTGGGAGTAGCATTGGAAATTCCCTGCATACTGCTTGGAAAAAAATAAACCCCCTACCTCCATGAATTATGACCAGAGCCTCCGACTCCAGACTGAGAAGCCGAAAGGTTGAAGAGGGAGGCACAGCCAACTTAACTGGATGCACTTTTTAAGAGTACGGTGTAAGAAATAACCGAATTCTTTAATCATATTACGGACGCTGATACCGAAGAGGTGTCGCTGCTACAGAGCAGGGATTCCTTTGTTGACAGTCACTTGAGCAGAATAAAATGAAGCAAGCGCATAGGATATCTCAACTATTGATTTTGTGTTTCTTAAAGTATGAGAAGAAAGTGCTGCTGAAAGGTCTTGGATTATCAAAGGCAAGGGGGTTTTTTACCTAAAAATTACATGTCAAGGCTAACTTCATTGTCTTGGCTCACTTCAAATTCAAAGGAGAGATAAAAATCTCTCCCTGGAAATGCTTATCCTACTCAAACTCTTATCTTAGATTGGTATCAATCATTCATTTTCCCCAGACAGCATCTCAATGACTATATTAAACCAGACACCTTAATAGTAGACAGACACAAGTTCATTGAGGTAAGTCCAACCGTAAGCTCCTGAGGAGACACAGTCTAAGGGCGAGCTCTCCCCCACCCCCCAGACACCCGTATGTTCAGCCTGGGATCTCAGTGCCCCTCCGCCCCCCCCAACACAAACAAATCCTCATCTGTAGATCTTAAACTGACAACGATGACATTAATAACCCCTGTGACACAGACCTGGGCTGCAGAAACAGCTATATTACCTTCTTTCTCTTGCTGCCCATCTGGCTAGACTTGGTCTAACAAAAAGAAGGGAAACTCTTGCACCCCTTATTTTGCAAGTGACAAACCAGCCTCAGCAGTAAGGAGGCATGTGCCCATCTCTCCTATGGCCTGTGTAAAGGATCAAGGCTCCTGGGCTTTGAACGAAGGGCACAGGAGCAAGCCCAAGAGGCAATCCATTACTCTGCTTACGATTACTGACTCAGCACTATGCAAAGTAACGCCAAAAATCTGTGCAGCATTTATTGCTGGAGAAAAGGTGACATCCGGTCTCCCCTTTCCCCTTCAGTATTCCCCAGTAAAGAGCAAATACCACCAGCAGACTCACTGACTACACCTCTTCCGAAGCAGTCACATGTTCTGAGAGAAAGGAGGTCCGAGAACCTTGTGAACTGAGATGCCCAGAGCGGGAGGAAGCTTGGCTCCATATTAAAGGTTTCTAAACTTCACTCTTTCCTAAACTGCACCATAAAAAAAAGTGATGACTTGAACTTAATGAACGTTCTCAGTCCGTATCTCAGCAAAGCGACACAAAGACATGACACCGCAATGGATAATCACACGTTTTCTTACCATATCCTGGTATTTACAATGTTCTAGGTGTACGGAACTGAGTCCATATGCACCTTTGTATTTATATAGATTTCTTCCAAATATGTATAATAATTTACGTACAGCTTTATGGTAGCAATAGGTACAGCTTCCACAGACAGCAGCACCACACTTTTCTCAGCCTCCTCTGCCTTCTACCACTGTTGTTTTCCAATAGCACTAATAGTGAACCTTGTAATGTCATATGTGTATCATCGTGTAGTATTCCAGACAGCACTACTTTGGGGATATACATAAATAAACTTCACATATAAGTTGCTGGAAAATGAAGAAATTACATCTTTCCAAAAGGAAAAAGAATTCCCCTCCTGAATCAAGCAGAATCTTAACTCAGCGCTTCATGACCTTTGTATTTAAAAAGCATTTTTTAGCTACTGGATCACAAATTAAGTTGAAACAAGTGCTAAGCTTGCCTAAGGACTTCTTTCTTTTAGGCTTCTTAAAAAAAAAAAAATCTAGGGGGGAGCTACATGAAATCACTATGGTCCAATTAACAAGGATCTCACTCTTCAAGCTTGCAAACAAGAGATTACATTAACACCTGCTACAAAGCAAACATTTTTAGATATCTTCATCTTAACCCATTTGACATTGACTTCAAACTCCTGCTTGGCTCTCGGATGAAAATTACTGTGACTGACATGTATATTTTTCATTTGGGGGTGGGGGTGCGAAGACTGTGTCAGTCCGTATTTCTCTCTCTCTGGTATTTATGCATAATTCACTTCACAGATAATAGGAGTTACATACATGCATTGACAGGAGAATAGTTTCCTAAATGTAAAATTGTTGAAGGAAAGCCATTATGCTTATGGGAGATAAATGCTGCATGTGAACATACGAGACACACAGAGTGCACTGTAGGGTCCTTGAAGGATCTCATCCAACACATGCCTACAGTGGCATGTGTAAGTAACTCCTCTGTGGTCTATGCATCAAAATAAACGGACCTCTTGGGCCAACACATGTATTCATAACATCTGTACAGACAGGAAAAACATTTCTTTGCGTTCATCAGAAAAGCAATCATACAGCTGCAGCAGAAATACAACCCATCAGATTACAATAACACTTTACTACAAACTCTTGTGACAGGACTGTAGTAGAAGGTAGCAAGCACTGATTTTTAAAACACTTGTATGTCTGAAAAGTTGAACTTTCTGAAGTCCAGAATTGTTGGAAAAAGAAGGAAAAAACCACTGAAATAACTCTGTAAGTGTTTTGTTTTGACAATGTTCCTCAGGAATTCACCACACTTAGCTGGGAAAATGCTAGCAGTTAAATCTATTCAATGTCATGACATACAAAATTGAAACATAATTGCTCCTAAGTGGTTGACAACAGGCAAGTACTTTTTACATGGATAGAGAGAAATTTATGCTATCAAATGGAAGATACTGTCAAAAGTTTGATTTTAATATAAATGAAAATGCTACATGAGGACTCAAAAGGATAAGGAAAAAAGCTCAGCAGTAACACTTTTATAACCACATATTTTAAAAGCTTTGAAGTGAAGAATCATTACATCAAAATCATTTTCCTTGAAAGATAAAAAAAATAAATTACAGCATGAATATTAACAAGTTATTAGAATAGTGAATTTCAAAGAGTAGCAAAAAACAAGCAGCCGATGAGTGGCCTAGTTTAAAGAATGTCTTACCAATCATATGGTTAGCGACATGGATTTGTATCTCTCTCTCATTCTCAAAGGTCATCTGGCACTTGATGCATTGATAGGTCTTTTTCTGTTTAATAACCAAAAAGAGATTAGAGAAAACTGCACTGTAGCATAAGGCAAGTGTGATCATGAATATAGCATGTTATGTGCTTCAACTTTCCTCCACCAAGGCTTTTTATGCTCATATATCCCCAACAAGACACCAAGTTGGGCTGGCATTTTCTGGAACCGTAAATACAATCTCTAATTAACAGCCTGCTTTAGGAGAATTTTTGATTTCAACTTAAAAAATTTTGAATGATAGTAGTTGAAAATCTGATTTGAGGACTTGAGCCATAATCAGATTGCTCATGTCATTTAACCCATTGCAGTAAAAATTCCTGCAGAGTGAAATAAAAGACACTGAAAGGTAACGCTGTTTTCAGAAAAAGATTAACTTTCTCAAAAAATTCCATCTTTAGTTAAAGTACAGTAGACAAAACACCTATAGTTACCTGGGGAAGTGAAGGACAAAAGGAAAAAATACATTTTGTAAGGGTGTCCCACCAGAAGTCTTGGAAAAACTGCATTACCACAAAGAATGGTTTCCTAGCACAATCGGTTGAGTATTTTCTCTGTCTCAAAGTCATACCAGGGAGGCTTAGCTGCAGAAGTCAGGAGATAGTGCGAAGAGGCAATTACATGAACCATTTATTCAAATAGGGAAAATGGGGTTTGGAGTCAGATTGACAGTGGTGCGTGTACTTGTGCAACATGACAGGAAAAAATCCAAGAAATCATTTGTAGAAATTAAAAGGCATGTTGACAAGTTAGATATCCAAGTTAGGAAAAAAAATAAAACAGTAATGCTAAGCTTTTGTACGCTTGCAAAAACTCTTATTTCCCAAAGCAGGAGTACAGTGCTTTCGTCTAATGTGCATGCTCAATTACTGCATGGGAATATGCTATCTAAATAGACATCTTTTGGCGTGCAATTTAGAAAAATTGGGCCTTTTGTGCCTACTTCTTCCTAGAGAATAACTCTTACTGCAACACTTGCTACCAGGCACAAGCATGAGCATGCGGTCCGTATCCTTATGGCTAGAGTGGATGGCAGCAGAATGTACGTGAAATCTCTGCGTGCTGGTCACAACCTCGTTTAGCCGAGGAATGGATGAGAGTCCCAAGCCATTAGCACTGAGAAGCCCAATTCAGTAAACAGCACCCTCTTAACTTTTTTGAAGCAAAATATTTTGCGGGTATTTTTTGTGCACTTTTAGATGCACATTATTTTTTCGTACGACCTCCGCCCCACACCTACACATCAAATCCCATTTTTAGGACAGCAATAATAAGTCAGAAGTTTTGAGTTAAACAGAGGAGTTGCTGTCACCCCCTCTGTGCATGGGATCCAATTTCCTCGAGCACCTGCTGAGGAAAGAACAAATTAGGTGCTGCCAAGAGCTTCTTAACTACTTCCCATGTCATCAGTGGCAACAAGTTAGCCTGCTGGAGGTTAATGAACAGGCTGTAATACCATAATAACAAATGCACCGGTCTATGGATGTTATGCATATTCCATGAATTCTGTACACAGTATGTGTTTGCACATAGGCAAGGCTTTCTAGGCTAAAATAACAATGGGTGATTAACATGATAATGGGAAGAGAGCTATACTCCATTGGCCGAAACCTGACACAGCCAACCATATAAAAGGAAATAGTTTGGATTGGCTAGTTATCCCTAGGCAGCTCAAGAAAGTATCCTCCTGGAGTCCATTCGGAAATCAAGGCTGTTAATGGAAAAGCAGCTGGATTTCTGCAGCAATCTTTCTTGGGAATCTATTCGGGCAGACAAGCACAGCACACATACGTACACATGTCCTCTCAAACACACTGGCACACACATGCTGAGGGCTCCTAACTTTAAAAACAAAACAAAACACAAAACACCCTTGGAAAAGAAAAATGGGATTGGGCGGTGAACAATTCATGTGGTCACATTTAAAACTTGAAACCTTCCTCTTCTTTAAAACTTCAAAGCTGACTAAGTTCTGTGCCTTGTTCAACACTTATCTCTGTTATGAGGGTTCCCTAAGTAACTAGCTAAGAAGGACAATATTTCAGCTCAACTCTATTTCAAACCTTTAAAGTTATATTAAACACAGACAAATGATTCATTTTTTTTAATTGATTTCGGTGCTTCTGAAAGCTACTTACTAACAGATCTGGAGACAGGATGTCTTTGTTTATCCACAGACCCAGTGCGAACTCCTCCACACCATTTCACAAACTTCTAAAACACCCCGCTTGGCGTGACCACCCCTCAGAGAAGACGGCAGATTTCAGACTTCCTCTGAGTATTATCTTTAGCCTCAGCTGAGACACACGCATGCAAAAGAACAGCTTAACTCTGGCGATGGCTCTTATGATAGGCTACGCCGCTTGATAGGGCGGGAGGGAGGTTAATAAACAGCCTCATACGGGCCACGAAATAACTATCGCTAGAGTAGCACTTAAACGTATATGCAAGAGACGGACAAGCTGAATTTTTGGCTCATTAATAATTCTCTTTAAAAGAATGCCACAAAACCAGACTTCCATTCTCAGTAAATGGGGAGCACTAGATCTAATGCAAGTTTGTGTTATTTGTGGCAACAAATATGATGACCTACTACCGTTTTTGTGGGTATCATGGCTTCACAAACATTATTAATGGGTCGCTTATCTCTTTTTAAAGTTTTGTCTTGGCATGTGGTGACGACAAAGGTGCCCAGACTCTGAGGAGCTAACAGAGTCTAGGTGATGGCATCCTAGGTGACATAAGAGACCAGATGAGCAGGCCTTCAGCTGAGAGCTCAACCTCCGTTAAGTCAAGATATTTAATTCTAATCTTGGCACAATGTAGTGGTATTAACAGAGGGTTCTGGCTTCTTTTCTGAAGTAACTATTGTTCCCATGGGTTTTCCAGACTGTCCTCCTTTAAATCTGGAAATGGTTTCCTGTTCTACAAAGAAAATATTCCTTCATTCAAGTGGATTTACAAGGGAAGAGAAGGGGTGTGGGGGAGAACAAAGAGAAGGAATTGAGTCCAAGAAAGTATGCAGGGAAAAGGAACTGAATAAAGGAGCACAATAGGGTTCATTCTTCCAACTTTCTATGCCACCTCCTTTGCTTCTTCAGTCCAAATAACCTAGGTGGGCTAAATATAGTAACACCATTCAAGATAGAAGTTTAATCAAGTCTAAGCATTTGCCATTGTCAACGTTAAACAAGCATTGTTCATGAGAAGTATGGCACAAAATAAGGGTAAGTTCATTGTAAGAGAAAGAGCAGCCTGAAACGCGGCTGTTTCCGGTATTACAAGAAGCAATGAGAAATCTCAATACTAAACAACTAGTCATGTTTCTCAAGACACGTACATTCCTCTAGAAGACATGTTAAAAGGAATCAATGAAATGTATTCAAAACTGAAGCTCCTACACACAGAAATATATTCAGAAAAATTAAAGCATCACCTCTGATGCGATCATAATAGAATAAAAAACGTCCTTGAGCTATACATGTGCCAGATACTGGAATGGTACCTCCACTTGTGATTTTCAACTAAAAAAATCCTCTTAGTCCTATCCAAAAAGAATAGCTCATGTAGAACTAACTCTAAAAATGAAACACAAATTGATGTTAGAGCAACCTTTTACTAAAAAGGTATATTTTGTTTATTCCTCTTAGTGATGTTCCATACAGGAGACCATGGACTTCACTTAAAATCTCCTAATACAAATCCTCTGATGCAGATGTTTCCATGTAAAGAGGCAAAAACTTTTTCCGTCTGGAAAGCTACCTTTGTTGACCATCATGATTGGATCCTAGTTAGATTCCCTAGAAACACAGGTGATAAATTCATAGATATTTCTTCCTGATTGTTTGTCATACTAAAACGTAAGTGAGGAAAACAGAACACAGCAGCCTTTTCAATGGCTATGTGCTTTCTCTTTCATTCTTACAGATACTAAAAAAAACCCCAAACAAACACACTGCCAAGCAATTCTGAGTTCTTTTTGATCCTCATCTAGCTCTCTCCAACTGATTTTCAGAACAAAACTTCCAAAAATTCAATAATAAAAAAAACCAAACAAAATATAACAAAATATTCATACTGCCTTTGTGGTGCTATATCCTTGTGCATACATACATGAACATAAATACGGAATGATTTTTTTTCTCCTGGTCTATCTTTTTTTCCTCCCACTATTTTCCCTTTTTATTAATCAAGAGCTAATATTTATTTTCCTCCTTCCTTCCACTTTGGGGTTAAATCTTCATTTAAGTTTTTTTTTCTGAAATTCCTCTAGGCTTCCACACTCTCTTCTTCAATCCAAGGAGCATAACTGCTGGCAGAGCGATTTCCAATATTCAAAGTTAGGTATTTTGTACATCATCGTCACCTTTTCCATTTGCTTGGATTTCATTCTGCTTATTCTTATTTACCCTGAAGTATATGCCCATCCCTATATTTTCTTTCTGACTGTACCTTGTCCTAATCTTCAACTGCTTTTCTGTTTAAGAAAGAAAAATCAATAAGGTGTTTAAAAAAGAATTGGAGAGAAGCCGCTCTTGTCTGGACATCTGCAGATTACTCTACCTGCATTGTGCATGTAAGATTGCTCCAGCAAAACGGTATTTTACCTGTGCGCAGCATGCTAACAAGATGACAAGAGAGATTGTGGTCAACTTGCTTAGCTTTGCTATGAAGGCAATAAAGTTAAGTAAACGCTATTCTTGAAATACAGGGATTTATCACCATTTGAAAGACAGCGTAATTCTTTGAAAACCCCTGTGCTAGGTAGACACAAAGAGCACTCATTGCCTTGAGAAACCTAAGTGAAACACCAACAGTTTCCACGTGAATTGATATCAGAATTCAGGTCTTGTACCTATAATGAAGGGTAAGATAATGAATTATTCCTAATAACAATATATCTATTCCTGGGATGCATACCATAAAGGTCTACGATATTAGCATATGTCCAGGCCTTAGACACCTGTTGAAGGTACCATTTGCCATCATCACAAATGCTGATTTTTCATTATCTTCTGCAAAGGAACTAAGACCTTTCCTCATGGGATGAAATTTAAAGCATTTACCTTATTGAAGAACTTAAAACTCTCCCCTGAGATAACAAGTATGGAAGCTGTCACTGAAAAGGAAGAGTTAAAGCAAGAAATAAGAGCAGAAAATGGCAATGTATTCTGCTTCTGATAGTCGATAGGAAAGAAAAGGTAATACTTCAGGCTAAAGGCACAGCCATATGAAGTAAGAATTAGTCCTACCTAAGAGAACAGAGGTGTTTTAAAGAATTTAGAAGGAAATAAAGGCCTGAGGAGGAGGAAGGAGAACGACCTAGCCAGAGCCCCATCCAAACTCCCAAAAGGTGTCACATCAAAGGAAGGATATCTCCATTCCTCATTCTTCTGCAGAATTTGGTGTGTGTGCCTGGAGGTTTAGTCACACATTCACCACTCCCAGAGGGAACAATATCCAATTGTTTTACTAAAAAAGAAAAAAAGAAATTTTTTTCTGAGGCCAGCGGGTGCAGGGACAGGCAGTGCCATGCTCTGAGCTGGCCACGCACAGCCTGGCTCAGCCAGACGCTGTTGCCCCGCACACCCCGGAGCTAACAAGTCCCGCTGGGGACACAGCCTGCACCACCTCTATTTGAGGCATCTCAGCCTGTGTCCTCAGGACTTACTTAGGGTCTTCTCTTAATTCCTGAGCCTCTGGTGTTCTAGTTGAATAGTATTTTCAGGTTCTTTAATGCAATAAGATGTGTTTGTGGGTGCTTTAATTAGCAGATTGACATAAACAGGCATCCATGGCTGGAATTATTCATTAGGAGTTGGGTGCCTAATTTCCTTAGATACTTTTGAAAATCTCACCCCATCATGTTTAATTAAAAATGTCAGATGATATCAATACTCAGATGTGTCTGCTGTTGGTCTCCTGAGAAGATTTCCAAAACCTACTTCTCATTCCATCTGTTCCTGACAGAGGAAGGACTGACTTGGCCCATTCTTGAACCAAAACATCAACAAGTAATTTTAAAAGACTATAAACTGCAAATGATATTAATCTCCTGAGTAGGCTTCTGAAACCTTACTTGGATCTGCATGTTCCCAAGTATCTTGTAAGCTAGGAAATGGTAAAGCAAGCTATCTGCAAACTTAAAGAAGGGCACACTTATATGAAACCTGCATTAGACAACGATCTCCAGATTTGCTAAGAACACTACTTATCTTACAGGGGGGCCATGAAGCAGATCCTTTTTAAATCACTTTTAAAATCATACACACACACAGGCACAGACAAGCACTCGTATATGGACACAGACATCCAAGTAGCCTCACAACATTCACTCTGACAGTCACCTGTAAGGACAAGCTCTTTAGCACAGAAATTTGTTTTATGTGAGAATTTGGGGCGTAGGGTGGAATTCATTACATTTTTCCTCAAAAGTTCCTTTATCCTCCTGTTCATGTTTAGTTCCCTGGTAAGAAATAATCTCATTCCTCAAGTATGACAGATCAGATTATTATTTTTTGAGTACTCAGTATCTCCCTTTTTCATGGAAATGCCCCAGCTTTTCCAGATCTGCCAGTTCAGTAGCGTCAGAATTCATGGACAAACTCAATCCCCACCATTCAAGTGTCTCAGCTCTCTGTTGGTAAATCTAAGGCAGTTTTATGGTAAAAAATCTGATGCGCTGCCGCTGGGAATCAAGGAGCCTGCAAGGCTGAGCAACATCAAACTTTTCTATGTCTATTACTCTACCTTTCCTTCTGTTTTGTTGTTTTTTATAGTGGCACAAGTAATTTTATAAAAAGACAGTTTTAAAAAAAATAACATCAGATCAGTTCTCAGTCACATTGAAGGTCTATATTTTATCCCTCAAACATTTTAAAGTTCAGCTATACTTACTCTGGGAACAGGGGACGTCTGGGTACCTTTTCTTTGGCCACTAGTCTCAGGCGTCAGGTCTCGGTGGTCTACCTGAATGTGGCTCTCTAGGTCTTCAGCACTTTCAAATTTGACACTACACTCTGGACACCGCAGACTGCCACACGGTCTCTCATTCACCTCCTGTGGAGTCAAGCCCGAAGACTGTCCATTGGTGCTCCTGGTCATGCATCCAGCACAGAGGCCATAGGGAAGGCCATTCACATCCAACTTTACCAAGTCCTGCTTATTCCGGAACTCCTTCAAGCACAACGCACACTTGTAGAGTTTTTGCAAGGCCTGGCCATTGGGCGACGAGGTTGCAGAATTTCCTGCCAATTTCTGCATATGGAACGTCCCATGGATTTTCAGCTCAAGGGTAGAGGTGACCGTCTGCATGCAGACAACACAGCGAAACCCAGTGAGGGAGTTTCTGAGATCTGGATGCATCTGGCAGTGCTCGATAAATTCCTCTTCACTCTGCAGCGGCATTTTGCAGATCCGACATGTCCCTGTATCCAAACTCTTGCTGTGAGTGACTTTGTGCTCCGTCAGGGTCAGGAGTGATGGGAAGCGCTCCCCACAGATGGGGCACATGTAGTGCTTAGCTGGGCCTCGATGGGTCTGCATGTGCTCTCTCAGGCCATTTTCTGAGAAAAAGGTCCTTGAGCAGATATTACACTTGTGGCTACCTTTGATGAATTCTGCTTTCTTCCTAGAACAATCATCCTCCCCAGGCCTGATGTTATGATCCCTCAAACGATGGTTCTGCAAGAGGACCTCCATAGTGTAGGCAGCCCCACAAATGTCACAGCCATACATGGGCTCAGAAGCATCTACATCGTCCTCACTGGCTTCGTGACTGTTGGAAGTATCTGGATTCTTCATTAACATGTTCTGGATATCTGCCCCTTCTGTCTTCTTATTTGTTGGGGTCATGCCATTAGCTGTACCATTTTCAGCGCTAGCATCAAAAACACAATGTTTTTCCCGCAAGTGCTTTTCAAGCAAGATGATGGCATGAAAAGCTTTGCTACAAAATTTGCAGTTGTATTTTTTGCTGTGAGTTGTGATGTGGCACTGCAGTTCTACCTCTGTGCTAAAGGTCTCACCACAGAAGATGCATTTGTGAGACTTCGACGGATTCCCCAAGTGACTATGCTTCACATGGATCTGGAGATCCACCTCCTTCCTAAAATCCCAGTTACAGGCTGTGCAACGATACATCTTCTTCTCATTGCTATGCTTGACTGCCAGATGCACTTGGATAGATACCTTGGAATCAAAAACTTCTTGGCAAAGGGTGCAGTGATACAACACAAAAGTATGCATGTCCAACAAATGCTTCTGCAAATCATCCACCGAAGAAAACTGTTTGTCGCAGCTCTCACATACATAATGAGTTGAAGTTGTCATGTAATGTACAGTGAGATGTTGCAGAAGAGACTCCTGGGAATCAAAGTCTTCTTTACACTGAGGGCAAGACTGTTTCCTCAACAGCAACTCCAAATGCAACTTTAAATGGGTTTGAAAACTTTCAAAATTTGAGAACTTTAGATCACACTGATTACATGGGTATTCACCATTAGACACTGAGTTTACGCTTGCAGACAGCCGTTGCCTTTTAGGGGAAGAGACTTCAACATCAGAAGAAACTGGACTCTGCTCTGCTTTTGACTTCTTATTGTGTGCCAGAGGAATGTTCTTGTGGTTTTCTTTAATATGCTTTGTAAGCTTCAGGATGGAGCCAAAAATGGGGGAGTTTGTGCAATAAGGGCATGAATAAACTTCCATAAAAGACTGTGTTGGCTGAATGACAGGGGAATCCAATTTTGAATTTCCTACATTGCAGTGAGTCTGCTGAATATGCTCAGTCAAGGTTGCTTCGGTCAGAAAGCCCATGGAGCACTGGTTACAGAAGAAAGCGTTGTTGCCATCTTGAGGGGTAGCATTTGGGCCGCAGTGAGTAATACGGATGTGTTCTTGTAAGCTATTAATATCTGCAAACATCTCCGGGCAGTAGTTACAATGAAAGGCAGAAATGTTGCTAAACTGCATCATGGGATAGGCATGGTTTTTGTGCACCTTTCTCACGTGTTCATTCAAGTTGTACAGTGTAGGCATGGAATCAAGGCAGATCTGGCACGTGTGGCTTTGCTGAGGTTTGTCTGCATGAATGGTCTTCAGGTGGATCTCCAGAACAGCAAGGCTGTTGAAGTCACGCTTCGAGCAGTACGGGCAGCTGTAAGTAACTTTAGACCAGTTCTGGCCTTCCTCTCTGTCCACAGACCTGATTTTCTTCTGTCCTCTCAAAGGCTTTAAGGTCGAATCTGGGGTGGAACCTCTTTCCACCGATGCGCTGGAGTCGGGCGTTGCGCTGCTCATGGATGCCACGCTCCCCAAGACTGGGTCAGGGCTGATGCTGTGATTGCTGGAGTCAGGTTGTCTGTGGCTGTCTAAGTGGCAATATACTTCCTCCACTGAAGAAAACTGCTCCGGGCACATAGGGCACTTGTGTTTTTTGTTGGCATGGGCTTGATGAATGTGTGTGAGCAGCGAGTTTTCGTCTGCAAATACTTCAGGGCAATGAATACACTGCAAATCTGCCTTCTCGGAAAGCTGTGGGTGGCGTGTCATTACGTGCTTCTCCAAATCTTCAGTCTGACTGAATGTCTCTTCACAGTAATCACACATAAAATCATCCTTCTTCACCTCTTTCTCAGTCTTTGCCATATGTTCCTTGTTCTTTTTATGAGCTTGCATGTGACTCTGCAATGAGCTGGTAGATGAAAACCCACGTTTACATACAGTACACTTGAACGGTTTGCTGGAGCTGTGGGTTTTCAGGTGAATTTTGAGGTGGTCGCTGCGAGAGAACGCAGCCTCGCATTCATGGCAATGGTACTTTTTATCCCCTGTGTGAAGCTTTATGTGGCGATCCCTACTTCTCTTGTGCTTAAAAAGCCGGCTACAGTAGGTGCATTTGAAAGGTAGTTTGTCACTGTGGATCTGCTCGTGCCTTTTAAGGTAGCTCAGGCGAATGAAGGACTTATCACAAAACTGACAGGGATACGGCAGGCCAGTCCCCCCTTCCTCCTCCCCGATGCCGAGATCACACCCATCTCCTATCATCTGAGTGGGTGATGCAACATCTTTGCTGGAGGGAGATGAAGCCACCCAGGAGAGTTGTGGGTCGTCATCACCATCTGTAATGGGAAAGCAGAAAGGAGATTAAAAACAATTCCCAGTGCATCTGTGAAATAAGGACAAAGCTCTCAACAAACACTATGGGCTTCTGCTACTACATCATTTAAAAAAAAAATCAACTAAAAAAAAATATCTCTTGAATTTCAAAGGAGGTTTGAGAAGGAGAAATAAAAATATATTTGCACACATAATTCACAAATATGCCAACATATAGTATTAATAAAAAGAATTTTTCTTTAGCAGGTTTAACACCTGCTCACTGTACTGTAAAGCAATAAACAATGAATAAAGAAAGCAAAACACAATGTGCAACGAAGCAATACAAACATTTCAAAAAGCTACAGTGTTAAGTGATCACCTGTGATTTTGTGGGTCTTTTTAAATGCTACGTCAAGATGATTTTAAGCAATGTCTCCATTAAATAAAATCCTTCAGTTCTGTCTCAAAACTGTAACAGAATGAAAGGCTGCTCAAAAGCGGTCGAACATCTAGGTGAAATAAAAGCATCAGATTTGAGACAGCTAAAGAAAATCAGAGAAGAGATCTGCACCATTACCACATTCATTCATATGAAAGGTAATGTTGCCTGCTTGGTATAAAAACAAACAAGCTTAAAAAGCCCAGAAAATCACCACTGGAGATCTCAAGACATCACAAAACAACCAACTTCAGGATAAACCAACAATGGCCCAGCCTCTGTTTTAATAACTATTTCCTTTGCTCAATATGAGGCTTTGGAAAATATTTTATAATTTGATATTACCATAAAGAAACACAGCACTAACTCCAGCAGCAAAACAGTCATTTTAGGAAAAATACATAAAATGTTGGCAGCTTTCATAAACAGAATTGTTAACAAGAAACAGAAGAGAGCGAGTTCAAATATCCTAATTCCAATAAATGCGTAGATGTTGAGTGAAGCAAAAATGCCACTAGTCCGATATAAAACTGAACCACAGAATGAAGCAAAAATAAAATTCATGTAAATGAGGGAAGGCGCTGACCACATATACATTTGGAGATTCAAAAAAGGAACCGGTTCTCCAGATACGTTGTCCTTATAAAACATTTAATGTTCCTACTTCAGCTCTTACTAAAACAAACCAATAAAAAAATCCCCAACTGTGCATGTAGGCTGCCACACGCGCACTCCTCGTGCCTGCCAACTACAGAGTCACCAGGCAGGGAAGAGCACATGTACAGCGGAGTAGCTCTCAAAGAAAGGCTGGGCTAATGAGGATATCACCACCGCAAGAGGCTAGCTCCTCTGGCACCGTTTGCTTTGGCAAAGACCACCTTTTTCATCCCAGGAAAAGAGAGAGCAGAGCTACCTTGGACAAACTAAACCACACAATCACACACCGAACAACTTTTCCAGCACGACAGGGCTGCCTGTTTTCTGGGATGCGTGGGTCGGGCGCCCGCTCCCCTTGCCCGTGCTCCTCTCTAACTAAACCTCCTGCTCCGGAGCAACACTGGACACCGAGAACGCGCTTCCTCCTGCTCCCGAAAGGCATCCCAGCTCTCGGCAAGCAACTGCGCTTCTAAGATGCTCGAGGTCTTTGTGCTCAACTAACTGCTCCAACCCTGGCCGAGCACAAACCTCAAACACAGGCGATGAGCCCCTGATTTTTACATAAACTTTTCTCAGGCTTCATTCCCCCGACCATGAACCGGTCTCTCTCCGTGGCTGCAACAAAGCCTCATGTTCCCAATTTAAGCCACCTCCGCCGCCCGCCCTGCTGCCGGCACAGCTTCGCTCTGCCCCCGGGGAGCCCCCGTCCCCCCGCCCGCCCCGTCCCCCCAGCTCTGCCGCCAGCCGCATCCAGGGCTCCGTCCCCACGGACCTGTGGCCACGGGCCGTCGGAGGAAAGGAGGCAGCCGGCTGCCAGCGCCTGGATTAGGGGCCCCGGGGAGGTGCCGGTAGCTCAGGGCTGGCTAATTCCCTCCTCTCGCCAGCTGGGCTCCTCCAGGGGAAAGGAGACAAAGGGGAGAAGAGGGGGATGCTGGGCCTGAACTAGGGCAGCACATGTTGCGTTTGCTACTGCTACTGCTGTCTGCTGGGGGGGGGGGGGGGGGGAAGAAAAACAACAACAAGAGGGGGAAAAAGCACATCGTCATTGTGTTATTTACTGCTCAGGTTTACTGGCTGTAATTAAAATAATTTAAAATGTCCACTTTACAGGAACTGTTATAAAAATATATGCATTTTTAATATTTTCCCTTTTGCAGCCAGACTACTCGCGCCTTGTGCTGGCCAGGGGCAGCAGAAGGACTGCGCCGGGGAGAACCCCAGCACTCCAATGAATAAAGCTCCATTGTTCAGCTTTGAAACTGTAGATGCAATGGGCCAAATCCAGTGGTAACACAGGCTGGGCCAACTGCTTTAACTTTGTTACATCTATATGTGCTTATGCCAGCCATTACACTGGCCCACCATGCAAATCGAACAAATCTTTTAGAAGGTCTCTTTTTTTCCTCTGAAACAAACCGATCTACCTCAAAATGCACTCTAACATTAAAACGGGGCCAGTTTCCCTCCAGCTGCTGCTCTTCAAACATATTGGGCTATTCAGAAAACAAAATCAAAGAAAGCTGGTATTACTTTGTGAGTGATGCACAAAGACCTTGCTGTGCTAATATAATTTGTATTCAAAAAAATTAACATTTCTCAGATTGAAAAGCTGGGTTTGTAATAAAAATGGAAGCATTTACATAGACAGTTGAAAGCAAAGATTGTCTCCTTTTGTTAGCTTGATTTAGACCTTTCACCGATTTTCTTGTTTAACTTCTAGATTCTTTTTATTGCACCATTTTCTCATACTTTTACAATTTAAAAAGAATTAGGAAACTTTAAGCCCTAGAAACTACCCACCTTGACTTGCTATACAAACAAGATACTAAATTACTGAAGGCTTAAATTGAAGAAATTAGGGAAAACTCATTATCATTAATCTCTTTATGGAATGAAAAATAGCCTTGTTAATTTTAACTTGCCATATTAAATTGAAGAAAAGACCTATAATGAACTGAGAAGGAAATTCTAAGGTATTTTACCAGAGTAATATTTTAGTGGGAAGATATATTCTAGATGTGGTGTGACATGTCTGGCAATGACGGTTAGAATAATAATTCTACATTAATGCAATCAAAGGAATGTAGCAGAATGAGAAAAATCACTTTCAAAAAGGAGATTAAAGTCATTAAAAATGGCTAATCCTGCAAAGTGGGACTGTTCTAAAATAGAGAATCACATGGCTGGTGCAAGGCTTTTGTCATTTGCGCATAAGAGAATCAAAACAAGTATTAAAAGGGTAAGAAAATTCAATAAAAAGTTTAATTAGGAAAAAAAGAGCATTAAGGAAGCTTCAGAATGTCAGTAGTCCTCAGGATATATGTGCGGGTCATGGAGCATAAAGGGCCAAACTTGATAATCAATCTCAAAGTGGTACAGTAATTTAGCAACTTAATGTTCAGCACGTTTATGGGACTGCAAGCATTTATCATCATCACTGAGGAGCTAATTCCAGCCTCAATGCATTCAATAAATGTATTTTTCCTTCTAATAAGAGCAATTTGGCCAAACTGCAGAATAAATCATACTTCATTCTCTGTTTATCTTCCAGATAACATGAGCCAAGTTCAGAAATATACTCATGAAGCTAAAACAATAAAATGAAGCCTTAAAAAATGTGATCTCTTTTAGAAAGGAGACAAACAGCACATCACAGATTGCCAGGAGTAAGCAGCACTGTCATCTCAGCATACACTGATGACATTGATATATTTATTATTTCAAAGTTATTTTGCTAATAGAAATAAAATCAACCAGACAAAATTTCATAGTCCCTGCAAACACTCCCCCACCTCCCTGCTCAAAGCTAACGGCAAACATTACGCTCCCGCCAGACTTAGAGCCGAGCCACATTTGAAGTGGTTGCAGAGGGACAGGCTTGCTCAGCTGCCCGGTCGCCCGCACGGCCCCAGCTCCGGGGTCAGCGTTTGTGGGCAGGGGCTGCATGAACCCGGGCTCTCCCCAGCCGGCTGCTTTTTTCTCTTAAGAACAAAAGGTATGCACAGAGAGACCATTTCCTGTCCCTGAACTTCGTCCTTGCCTAAACCCTCTTGTTTACCAATGTAGAGCACCATTGGGTTCCCCTCCAGTGAAAAACATCCCTACTCTCTCTCCTCTACACATGGAGGGTTCAGGTGGCTCTTCCACAGGGCCTCCATACGTCCCCCCCACACCACGGGCACCTTGCAATGTGGCCACCACAGTATGGGAGGACAGTGTGTTCCACCTGGTTTTCGGACAAACACAGCACAGACTGAGCACCACGGGGCTCAGGAGCAGCCGCACAACCTGCCCTGGCATCAACAAAATATCCAGGGTTTGGCCAAAGAGGCAACTTCGAGACTCCCCTCCAGAGCCCAGAAGACATCTCCATACAGGACAATAAACCAAGGAGGTTAGATTTGGAAGGTGGTCTTATTCTATGAAGTTTATTCCTCTAGCTAGTGCACAAAAGAAATAGTTAAATTAACAAAAACAAAAAATCAGTTGTTGAGGAAAGGATTGCTGTTTGGTTTAAGTTCAGATTCCTGGTTCTCTCCGAGTCTTTCTGTGGCACACAATTTAAAAATGGTCAAAGCACTCAAATCAGTTTAGGCTATTGAGAGTTGATGGAATTCTAGCACCCAAAAAACTAAGTTACTTTTGAAAACGATCTTGGCATCATCGTAAGACACGCTTCTGAACTGTGTTTCAGTTCCTCATCTCCATAATAGAAAAAAGCCATCTGCTCTTCAAGGGCAAATTGTAGGGCTTGCTTCTGTATAGCTGTGAAACCCTGAGACATCCTCAGATGGAAGGCCTGATAGAAATGCTCTCAATTTAAATAATTATTATTATCACAGATGCTTAACTATGAGAATACAACACAGAGACCGAGGGCTGAGAAATCTTCAGTACTGGTTACAGCAAATTTTGCATTGCTGCACTATGTATTACAGCCAAGGATAGATCATTACAATGGATTATAGTAAGAACCTCACAGAGCTCATTTACACTGTGGCACTGGTGTGAAATAATGCAAAGCAAGTTTACACAGCAAATGTTTTAAGTTTCAATATTTTCAGTTCACTGTGACAGCTTTTTACTTAAATTTTTTGTTGTAGTGTTTAGCTCCATTTTTCCACATATTTCCCGCGCAGTTTTAACAAATTAAATAATAAAAAATATCATTAATATTCCAAACTCAATTTTCTATGCATATATTAGCTTCAGGGAAGCTTCTGTTTGTTGTGCCACAGAAGGCCTTAGTGGACTGCGAACCACCAGCTCTTGTGGCAATGGAAGCCTTTTTACAGTGACACTGCACCGATCTTTTAATGGTATCGTAACTGCTGGGCTGCGACTGACACCCAGCATTAACGCGCACTCAAACACGCTTCACGAAACAATAGAAAAAAGATTTCTACAACTTATTTATAATTATCCCTACAGAGATACCATGCAACTGTCCCCCAGAATCGGTCAACCCACCCTCAGGCAAGGCACTAAGGAGGAGCTCTGGGCAGTTCAGGCTGCTCTGAAGAGCTCTATACCCAGCTTTAGCCTTCAGCAACATCAGCTTCTTCACAAAACAGCCTTCATTGGTTTTTATTTTAAGGGACTATGCCATTTTTTCAATATACATGTATAAAAGCATATATAAAGTGTTCAAAACAAATCTAAAATTGGATAAAAAACTAAGAGGTGCTAATATAAGTGGCACCACAGGCCGTGCTTTCATGATTATCTGTGACCTGAGAAAAATGCAGTTATACCTAATTATATGCTTATGTGGTAAGCATTTATGTTGGACTAAATTACCAACAGTTAGTGACTCTTTTTCCACCTTCTCAGCTTTGCACTGCAATTCATTTTTAAGTGAAGTTTTTAAAAAAGACAGACAGACTTCTGGCTCAATGGAAAGTATATATAATCTAATTTTTCTTCTCATGCAGAGAGTAACTTGGTATTTAGAATACAAAATCAGCACAAGATGTAGAGCAGAATTTCAAACATTAAACTTGCTGGGATGTCTGCTGCAGATAAACTGTTACACATAGATGGTTTAAACCTCACTGACTTTGTTTAAACCTTTCTATAGTGATCAAAGATACATCTAATTAGTCTTTTTTCTGCTGCAAATTAAAAGTACACACAAAAATGTCTATTGAAGCTCAGCTGATACACAGAAACTTGTTAAGCCAGAGTAACGCAAGCCTGAGCCCTCGTCTCCCATTAGCGGAGATACCAAGACTCAGTAATGACCATCGATAGGATGATAAATAATTCCATACAGATGATAAAATCAGGAAGTTATTTTTAACATTATTTTTTTCTTATGTCAAACAGTCTGTATTTTGGTGGTAACAAAAAATTAACATATCATTAAATAAGTTATTTCACACTTCAATAAATGGCATAATAAGGGGTGGAGGAGAAAGTTTTATGTTAGATCTAGGAATAAACTAAATGCTTTCAGAGTTGAATCACTGTTTTTCTTTACTCCCTTTGGAAAAGCAGCAGATACTATATTCTGCTGTGCATCATGGACTTGGGACTGAAAACAGCTGCACTCTAATTACATGTAAAGTGTACCAAAACATTCCTTTTATCACAGACTGTAAATCTGTTAGCATCTGTCTCTCCTTTGTTTCTTCCACAAGATACAAGCTTGTTTCTACATTTTTCTCACCTGTAGCGGTGATTAAAATTCATTATAAATGAAAGGAGTGAACACTAAAACAAGTTCCTCTGTGTACAGTTCTAAACTCAAATTAGAAACAGCTGTTTGCTAATTCATGCAGTGATGTTTTGTCGTGCTCTGTGAATCAATAATAACTCACCCTATTTCTACCAAAATGTTAGGATTATACATATATTTTGCTAGCAATTTGCTGTGCAGAAATGTTCGACTGTACATTCAGTCTTTTTTAAGCGAGATTAGAAGATGATACCGGCAAAATCATCAATGAATTAACAGAAAGATCTTAACAGCTTGCTGCTCATGCTTACCCTGCTACCGAGAGGGTCTTGTGCCATTCTGGCCTGCTTTGATACCTACAGAGCATTTAGCAAGAAGGCACATTGTAAGACAGATGTAAAAGAATAAATCTGTATACAGGGTCGCACGCACACTTCACAGATGCAATAGTCACACTGAGAGAGTACTATAAAATTACAGTTTCAGCTATGACATGTACAACTTTCGAACATAAGGAATGACAAAGCCCTTAGGAAAATAATCCTAGTAGAATAATTATTACTTATAATAATTAGTTATAAAATTAGTTATAATAAATGGTAGTACTTATGCTAATTGTTACTAATATTCTGTCATATTATGCTAGCCAGAGCACAAATTTCATATGACCCTATTGGCCTTATACTCACACAATTATATTCTGCACTTCTTGCTACTTGATGTCAACATTTATCATTATTTCAACACTTGATTATACAAAACAAAGAGACAACACACAGTGGTTAAGAGCTTTGCCTGCTTCATTTTTTATCTAAACCTAAGGATAGAAGCGGGGCGTTTGCAACGTTTTGAGCAGACCCCATGGCAGATTTGCAGAGCCTGCCCTCGTCGCAGCAGGACCGGGGCCACCCCTGCCCCCTGCACTGCCCGCTTTGCACAGCCAAAGGTCCAGCCCTGAGCAGTGGAAGAGCATCAGCCTCCATAAAGGTCTCTGCGATACACACAAGGGAAGTCCTTTTCTCATCTATACATAAAGATGTTTTCCCTTCCTCGTGTTTTGTTACTGTTAGCAGGGAGGGCACTTCCCGTACAGCACAAACCCAAGCATCAAGACTCTGAACCACTCGTGGAGATGTGGCCAGCAGAAGAGCCTTTCTGGTGGGATGAAATGCATGAGATGAATTTCTTAGATTTATGATTTCCTCCCTCCCATCTGATCAGGCAGATCTCAAATCCAGCAGGCACCTGTTCTCAGGCTGTTTTGCTGAGTACCCTCAGGCACATGTGGTGAGGCAGACTCTGCTCGCGTTCTTTCCCTCAGTTCACACCCATAAGCGGGCATCAGAAATACAGACTAGCTGCTGTTTGGAGAAACTCAATGAATACAGAATCCGAAATTACAGAGAGACAGACTTTTCTCCGTGAACTGACCAGATCAGTGTGATTTAATTTAATGCTTACTGTGCTCATTTTCATGTTTCTGAATCGTACTTTCAAGTGAAGATTGAGTCGTCAATTACAATCCATTTAGCTCATTCATAAAATTCATTTAAGGGTCATATCCTGCACGATGAGCAGGGAGCCCTGGAAGCCAGCACTGACAAGGACAGGCAGCACTTTCCCACAGGATATTCAGCTTGTGCAGAATCAAGTCAGAGCTCATTTTGATGGCGTGGGCAGCAATCTGGAGGAGCAAGTGCCTTTAAAACTGGGGCAGTGGCAAACTAGGACAAAGAGAGTTTTGCGAAGACCCCCCTGATAAGCTGCTGTAACCGCTAAGACAAACACATCTACCTCTGTGCTGGTAGGCAATATTAAGAGTGGTGTTTCCATTTCTGCAGAGCTCTCTTTCAACTTTTTGGCCGTGTGTCAACCCTCAGACAAAAGAAACACTAAGAATGGAGAAAACTGGGACCAGACACCACAACTGTTCTGTGTCTTCTGGCTGGGGTCACCAAAAGTGACTGGATTGCTAGGATGGCTTTCTATGATGAGATCTTCAACTGATGCTATGTCAGCAACCTGACCTCAAGGAAAATTGGTTTGCAGTCCCTGTCTTTAACGTATGAAAAGAACTTTCCCAAGAACAGACTTCTGCTCCCAAATGAGTACTTTCCATCAGTGCTCAGCAGAAGAGATGTCAATTGCCATGTTCCAAACCTGAGAAAAACCTCATGTTTCAAACCTCAGCCCTGCACAGGACTTTACTGCCAAGCTTTCTGGCCTGAGGAATTTAAAGCTGGTCATATTATTAGAGCAAGTTGCAGGGGAAAATAAAACCAGCTTGTTAAGTCAAAAAGAGCAGGCTGTTCCAGAGTCTCATTTTGATCTAGGTGGGAAAACTGTGACGCACTTACAAACTTAATGGGTTGACGTTCATGATGAATAGACCTAATGCTGAAAAACACATGTTGGCTGAAATTACTCAGCAATAAACAAACAGTAAAAAACAACAACATCCAGATTTTATACTGCCTTCAAAGAACCAGGGAAGAAAAATCAATAAATTACATGTGACAGACAGTATCAAGTAACCTGTTTTATAGCTACGCATATGCATTATTGGTCTGACTTCCAAAACGTGTTGTGTGTTCACATCAATCCTATTGAAATCAATAGAAACAGCAGTTGCTTAACACTTCTGAAAACTTAAATAACATAAATATGAAATACAGTCAGTTCTACATAGAGATATTTTCAGAAAGGTGCATGTATTCTGTCCCTTTTATGAATTCACAGTCAAGACTTCACGCGAACACCAACAATGGAAATGAAGCTGCACTTGTGAACATCCCAGCGTCCACTACTCTGGTGAGTGTAGCTCCTCAGGGCCTTCACCCGCCTGGCATTGGAGGGGCTCATGTGCCCCAGTAAACCCAGTGGGTACCCCTGGAGCTAATGAAGCTGCCAGCTCCACCCGACCCAAGCCTGGAGACAGGGTTTGCTCCAGCTAAGGAAATCTCCCATGCCTCAGGGACGGTACGTGTTATGGCACAGTACAATAGTTAAGACTCTGGGTTTGCTATAGTGAACAATTTTTTAAAAATATTTCATTTAAAATGAAAAAAGAATAGCTGCAAATGTAGAAGTGCACTGCTGAATACGAAGCACATTCCTGAGTATCATTTAGATAAACATCGGTCATGAATCTGCACTGTGTTTGTGAGTGGCTTGAGGGGAACTGCATTAAACAGAGGTGGGAAGGAAGTTCTCCACTTATCAACACCTGACAGAAATAACTCAAAGGTTTAAAAAGAAAATAACTATAGATTTTGTGCTATGCAAGATGAAAGCCAAACAGCATGGCTTGCCTAGGAGAGATGTGTATTCCACGCTGTATGGTAATGTTACTTCTTTTTCACTACCAGTATGCATCATTGTAAATAAGAAATGGCTTTTAAAACAAGCAAGCCAACAAAAGCGTTTGCCACCCAGTAAGAATCTTTCTTGGTACGTCAGTGTTCCCCTACAACAAACGTGCCACATGAGAGACCTTTCAAGTCTAACCGGCAGTGACCCGGAATCTGTGATCTGAGGACTTGCACTGGACCACACAACATAACCGGCTGCCGAAAGCTGCTCTCTTCTTCCAACACATCTTTGCCCTTTTGACTGAAGGGCCCAGTGACACATCGTGTGACTGTGCTCCCAGGTTTTCAATAGAAGAGCTGCAGCGACAGCTAAGGTCTGTCTTCCCAGGACTCACGTTGGTGTTGGCACAGCCCAGGGAAGGGATCCCACAACCGACCTTGCTGAGTGCCCATGCAGGCTGTGGGGGTGCCCACGCTGCAGCACCATGGGGTCACGGCACACCGGATAGCCCTCTCCTGCGGGCACCAGGGGTCAGGTAAGATCAGCCCATGCTGTGCCCTGTCTCCTACACCGTAAGTCTGCAGAGAGACTTTTCGAGTCTCTAAATTCTTTAGGGGCTTCTCAGGATGTCAGCCAGCACCGACCACGCTCCAGAGAAAGCCTCCCGTAGGGAGGATGCTCATCAGCACAGGCAGGCAGGCAGGGGGAGCGCAGCTGGGGAGCCAGAGCGAATCCAGCCAGGAGACGACAGCCCCTACGGCCCCCCCGTGCTCCTGCCAAGAGACGCACAGAGCCCGGCAGAAACTTCCCCTCCAGCCACGGCTGCGCTTCCAGCCTCGGCTGCAGGTACCACGCTCTGCCCGCGTACCGGAACAGGACGGCACTTTCCGTAAAGCTCCCCAACTGCAAACGTATCTTCCTCCTGAACTGTTTGGTACAGTTTTAGGTCTGTATTCAGATACCTCTAGTTTAACCAACAATGTAGGTTTCCATCTGATTGCATGTATGTGGTTGCTTTTTTTCCTCCCACAAATGTGAATTGTACGATTTATTCTAGTTAGTAACTGTCTCTGTGCCTCAGACAGATACATTAGAGAGTGAATTTATAATGCGGAAAGGTGCAGGGCACAATTATTTGCTTAAATGGGTTTAAAATTAGGGTTGGAGCATACATTGAATCATCTCAATTCATCCCTGAAGAGGAGGAGGGACAGCAAATGTCTTGCCACTTGAAAACAAATATCTCTTACCCCACCATTTCTCCCAAACAGCACTCCTGCCATTTGAGAGTGGTCTCACACAGACATTGGCACTGATATCAGAGAACTAAATGAAATAAAGGGAAAAGCTATAGTCAACAGCTTTCTCTCTAACTCTACCCACATAATGAGCACTGGCTATACTTACAAAAAAGTATCTGGGAATGTTAACAGACTAAACAACTCGGTAAAAGGAATAAGGAGGCAGTAGGGAGAGAGGGACTGAATTTACCCTAGAAAAATACATCTTGATACTACAGGTACAGAAAGCATTCAGTTTCTATATAGGGGTCCGATAAATTAAAAAGTAGGTGGAAGCTGGAGGTGGGTGTTTGGGATGGGGGCACATTTCCTGCAGAGGAAAAAATGGTCAAAAACCGAAAACAGTAACAGCAAAGCACAAATGAAGAAAAACAAACAAACAAACAAACAAACAAACCCTCAGGGAAATCAGGCATCAGAGGTTTGATAGACATACATGCACCTCCAGAACCAGATGTGTTTAAGAAACCATCTCCAGGCAATTAATGGCCAGGAATACGCGCTCTCCTGCCCAACCCAATTTTTTTTGTTGTTTTTCTCCAGGTGTCAAAAGGTTTTGTACCTGCACCTAGATCTCTGGTGTGGGCTGGATGCCCAGAAACTCCATGTGCAGTGTGGCACAGAGGAGTTACCAAAAACCTACTGCTGAAATGGAATGGGCAGGTACCTGGAAGAGACTGTATCCCATCTCTAGCATCATAAAGATGTAAAACAGGGACTTCTGGCTACTAAAGCTCACACACTGGCTGTCTAAATGAAGAAATGTTGTCAATAAGCCAGTCATAACTGAATGGGCAATTTAAATTTTGGGGAGAAATGAAAAATTGCTTTCATAAATGACACAAAGAGTTTTAAAGCTCAGGCCAGCTTCACTTACAAAAACACTACCATCCCAAATACCTGTAAATACCGAAAAACCCTTGCCGCCTACCTGGAATCCATTTGGTTTTGTCATGCCCCTTTCCCAGACCCACAGCTGAAATTCCCTGCCCAGACAGAACCACAGACTGGGCAACTCTGGTGTCTCCCGTAGGAGAGTGACAGAACAAGCTACCCCAGATACAATTCACATTGTTTTGTTTTGTTTTGTCAAGGCTTTTCTATTATTTATTTTAGTTCTAGAAAATAAGGCAAAAATTTTCAGGATAAAATAATTTTCTGGCCACAGATAACTGGACTGCTGTCTGAAATAGGATCTTTAGCCCATCTCACCCTTGAAAAAACAAACAAAAATGGAAAAATGAATGGGTTGAATAAAAATTCAGTAACTGCTCCCTCACACCTTTAGCCAGGATTACTTGTGAAACTAAATTCCACTTCCTCCATCTCACACTCAGTTTAGCACATGAAAGTACGAGTACCAAGAGTTACGCAAGTACCAACCTCGGCTCCCCATCAAGACTGAATTATCTGTCTCTATCTAAGATAGGAGTTCAACATCTTCTGTTGAAAAACGGAAACTCCACCTCAGCCATGGAGCATCTGTGTATAACTAATCTTCTGAGTAGTAAATATTAGACTGACATACAGCAGTAAATGTACAATTTCAAATGATTCACTTTAGAGGCTGGGGTCCTGGATTCCTGGGAGCTGATTGTTAAAGACACACCAGACTTTTTTTTTTTAATCAGTGTTCCCACTATTTAGGATTATCACACCTGGTATCTTTGGATTTCCTATGAAAATAACCACAGCCCCTCCTGGCTACCTGATGTCAGGAAGGTTGCAACACCATGTCTACCCTGAAGCCACTCTCCATGGGCTTAAGAGTGACTCCATCTTAATACAGTTCTTTGGCTGGAATTAAGATACTGGATCTGATCTGATTTTTTTCTTACTGTATCGCTTTGTATCAAAACTACCACCCGTTTTCCAGTGGGTGGTACCTAACAAAATACAAAGCAGAGGTGTGAGCACAAAGGAAAGAGACATCATAAATGCACAGAAAAACACCGTGTCAACACATACCAGCTGCCCGATACCTACAGAAACATTAAAAAAAGACAACTGAGTCATTATTTTAGAGTTTCGCTATATTTTCCATTTTAAAACATTTTACTATCTATCTAATGTCATTAGAGAAGCTTCCATTGCAAACACCGGAAAGCAGACACCTCCTAACCAGCCTACACAAATTCCTGTCAAAAATTTTTGTGCAAAGTGTTATCAGGTAACAATATTTACCATGTACAGTAATTATGAAAAACTCCGAGATTGTGTAATTATGTATTTTAATTACATGATCTGATTAGCTTTTTTAATCACTTCATAAAAAGAAAGGAAATTCACTGAGGTTGTCAGAAAGTTAATAAAAATAAGGTAATTCACTGCTCAGGCTCACCATGGTGCCTTTCTAACTACTTCCTTGCTACACCCCACTGTGCCTAGGTATTGGAGGTCAACTATAAGTATTAATTTCCTTACTTTTATTAACTTTGGTGACAACAGTTGTGCTCTTTTGGCATGGGTTTCTTTTGCTAGAAAACACTTTTCATTTAGTGGAATGGTATTTTAAGAGGTGCAGACTCCTCAAAACCAAGAACCTGGTTGACCTGAAATCCGCCAAGAGACCCAGCCTTGCCCTGCTCTGTCCCCGGACCCTTTGAAGGGACGTTAGGGGAAGCCGCTGTGGGGTGGTCGCTGTCACACAGTGCTACACAAGACGCACCACTGGCCTGCAAAGCCCACACAATTTAGCAACGTCGAACAACATATCAACAAAGCTGGCTGGTCACACTAGGTCACATTAAATGAGGGCCATTGAGATGTATGGAAAGTCAACACAGTGCTGTGAGAAGACGATACAAATCAGGCCAAGAGTTGGATAGACGGATGCGGGCAGCTGAGACAAGGTGAGTGGCAGAAAATGGTGCCTGTCCTTATGTGAGGGGCTGGGCTCTTCTAGCCGCAGCGCCCATGGCAGCACCCATGGGCCTGCCCCAAGGAAGGGCAGGACTTGGCAGCAGTGAGAGGCACAATTTCCACAAGAGCCAGGACAGCCAGATGCCTGCCCCGGGCAACAGAAATCACCCAGGGATCCAACTATGAAACCACAAGCAGCCTCTCAAAAGTGTCCCACCGACTGCTCACAGTGCAAACCAGGGGCTGACGTGTGCATGGGTGTGCGGAGAGCGCTGGGGGGTAAGGAGAGGGGTGCGAGAGTAAGCCGTCTTCTCCTGCTCCTGAGGCAGGACAGACCGTGGTTGTTTCAGCTCTGGAAAACAATTTTTCTAACTTTTGGATGAGGTTCTGCTCTAAGGAAACATTTTGTTTATATCCAAACTGGGAGTCTATAATGTAGTACTTGGCTATTGGATTCAGCAGCTCTGTTTTACTCATTTTAGGTTCACCCTCTCCCCCCGCCAGCCCTTCTTTATTTTCCTCCTTCTTTCTCTTTTTACCTTTCCACCCCCTCTCCCTCGATTCTCTGGAGAGAACAAATCACTTTGGGAGGTTTAATGGACTGACAAGAGGAGAAATTTAATCGGGGTGTGCGTGCATGGGCCAGGCAGATCAGAAGCAACCGCGGTGCAATCCATTTGGGCTGCCCCACCTGTGACCCCGGCCGGGCTGGGCACCCCCCTTTCCGTGGGGGCGAGACGGGGTGAGGTCCTGGATGCTCATGCGGGACCGTGGTCTTGCCTGCTTCAGGAGGAGAGGACTGCCAGATGCTGACAAGCCAAGAGCGGTTATTTCAGGAGACTTTTTTAATATAGAAACAGCTGACACAAAATGCATCTCACTGGGGAGAGAAACCATGCTCCCAAAAGTAAAAGACCACTAAAAAGCCTCTTTTTTCCAAGAGAAATCTAAAACAGTTTCGGGCCAGATATCACTTAGGTTTTTCATTTCCATTTTAGGAGACTTGCACTGGGTCCTTCCAGTCTTGCCCCATCCGTGGAGAATATTAAGGGCCTGCTGCAGCCTAAAAGGGGCAGATGTGGGCAGATTAAGAGATGGTGCAAAGTGCTTTCAGAAAGTAGAAACAACCTCAAAGAAAATTTGTCTTGGGCAAAAGGGCCACTCGTGGGGAAGCAGTGCTCAAGCCTCCCCTTTGCTGCGAAACATCTCCCCATGCCACACACCAGCTTTGGGGCAATGGGGGCACGCGTTCAGCTGCTGCCTGGGAAAAGACATTAAAAAGGGGAGGGCACAAAATGATTTTAACAAGCTTTTGTACAGAAAATGGAAAATATTGTGTGCAACAACAGGACTCCTTTTCCTTTACACACATTACAGATTACATTTGCAAAGTATAGCTTTCAATATAGTGTAGCCAAAAGCAACCTAACAGCATAATTTTCTTCCCGGGTACTTTACTTTTGAATTCTTCTACGAACAATAAAGCAGAGATTTGGAAAAAATAAGAAAACAAAGAACCCCCTTCTTCCCATGTGCTTGTAAACCTGGGTGAACTTACAAGACCATCTTTTAAACAACCAACATGATTTACTCTTGCTTGTGGTGCAGGCGCTGGCTACTGCCAGTAAATCTTAATGGCACACAGTGAGTGATATCTGACACTCTGCAAACTCACTGCTACAAAGAACTTGCTCAGTTGAAGTATTTGTAATGTTTTTCTTTCACCTTTGCCTGTATTTTCACTTTTGCTCTTTCATACGGCATCACTACTCAGTGAAGCTACAATAGATCTGTGATGCCTACTTTAAAGCTTGCTTTTCTGAGCAACTGGATGGCATAAAAAGGACCACCAAACTATGGCTTTTAAAATAAGTTTCCCGACTGACACTACAGACTGAGAGAGCTATAAAAGACAATTACCAAGAACAAATATCATTTTTTTCCAAAAACTGCAAGTATTTGCTAGCATGAATCACAACCAACTTCTAACCCGAGATATCTAAAGAGAAAAATCTCCGTGCTTGCATGTACTCAGCCTTGCCGTTTTAAACTGCGCTGTGCTCCTTATTAATCATCTACAAATGATCCAAGCACTTTCCAGGATTTGATTCTATAACAAGTTATTTTCTAACAGAAATCAGTAATTTTACAAGTTACCATGCATTATTGGCTTCTCTCCTTCCCCTCCACTTATGTTTTTCATCTCGTTTCTTTCTGCCGTTTCTCCATCTCCTCCCAAAGCCAAATTATTAGACTGCAAATGGGGGGCAGGTCCAGACACCCAAGGGGAGAGCCAAGATCTTCTCTCCTGGGGAAACTACCATAGTGAACTCAGTGACTATCTGTGATGTTTGCTGGTACTAGGGAATAATATTTCCCTTGGGCACTTTCTGGATAGAGTCTACCACCTGGGTTAAGTCATTATTACAATCAAGCAGCAAAAAAAAGGGGAGGGAGAGAAAAGACGAAAAAACACTACAGCAAGCATCATTAAAGCTCATCAAAAGTGCATTAGAGAACACCTGATAATATACTCTGAACATTAATGATCCTTACGATATACCATATTAATGCAGATGTTATCTGAATTCATGGAAACAAAATTTTCCATTCACACATTTCCCTAAAATAGGTATTGGAAAAAAAGCTCTCTCAAAACTGTTAGTTGCCAGCACTTTTTTCTGCCCCTGGAAACAAATAAATAAAATAATGCCTCTGAACCTGTATGTGCTGCTGATCACAAACCTCAAACAAGTACTCTGACTTCGGGATGCTTCTTGGCATTCACTGGCAATGTGCTACAGTTAAAATGGACAACGGTAAGCCAGTATTAATAAAAAGGTTGTGATTGTGTTGGCTTAAATTGGACTATTATCGCTACTAAGATCAATTTTACTGGCAGCCTTAAACTCTCCGATGCTGGGCAGCGATTTCCCTTGCAATTTTTCCCCTTCACATTACGAGGGAGAGGCATGAATGCCACAGAATTGATAGTGCGACTCTGTTATAAGGTGCTAACTGCCAGGTTATAGCAAGAACAGCTCAGTTGTCTGAAGAGCCTTCAACCAATAACTGAAATGGAGGTCAAAAAATTAATTCTAGGCACTGCTTAAGTCCTATGTTCCTCTTTTACGGAGACTGCAAATCATGTCAAGTTCTGCATAAATAGGTTTTCTGGGGGTATTAGAGGGTGAATTACTATCATCTAGGTGCTAGTGCTTAGTAAAGCAAGGACTATCAAACCCATTTTGCCAAAATCGAATATGAACTGCTGCTCTCAAAGAAAGAAGGTCACCCAACCAAGAACGCTTCATAACAAAAGTGATGAAACAAAACAAAAAAACTCCAAAACACATGTACACTCGTACAAAGGAGTGTTTTAGAAACACACCATTCACCCCTAAAGACCATTCCCTTATCACTATTTGAAAGCTGAAGTGAAATCTTTTTCCTAAACCAGGAGCCTATAAGGTTTGCAGCATCTCAGAATTACTTCTAGAAACATGGGAAGCAGGAATTATTTTTAGTGCAGCTGAGAGGCCAGGCATATTTCAGGCAATCTCCCAGAGCCTGCTTCTATACCATGTGGGACATAAACCCACAAACTATGAAAGAACCCAAATCAGTACTGTTTTCTCAAGTGACATCCATTATCCCTCATCTGAGAAAATTAACACGTGTATCCAGAAGCTCAATAAACTAAGCTCAGAGCTAAAAGTCTAGGATTAACTCTTTCTGCGTCACAATAAATGACATCTTTTAAGTCAGCAAACTGCTAATATATTCTATTTTATATTCAGTGTTTCTGCCATTTAAAGCAAACAGGGGCATCAAAATACATTTACGCTTAAGCATAGTTTCAAAATGTTACACTACAGACGGTAATCGAGAATTTCCAAATTCCAAACAGCTACAGAGAGATAAAAAGGGAGATACAGAAGGGCCATTAGACCAACACATGCTGGTTTGGGTAGCATTAGGAAGAGTGTCACTAAATGAATAAATACCAGCTTTTGTGCAAAGTCTCTTATTTTTTGACATCTGAGTTAGCCACTGTGTCTAGCAGTAAAATGCTATGAATGTTAAATATAGGCAACCTTTGTTGCTCTGCCAGCTTATTTCTACATCAAATGATCATATTTGAAGACTTCTATTCCAGGCAAGTGTTTAGTACTTTTTTTCGTCTTCCTGATCTGCCAAAAGATAGGATATTCAACGGATCACATATATTTTTGTCTTCTTTTTGCTCAGATTAATAAATTGGGCAGTCCATAAATCTGAATGGTACTTATTCTGAAGAGTTAAGCACAAATACTTATAAAGATTGATAAAGCTGAATTTCCTGCCTGAGTCCATAGCAAACACCAGGCAGGTATTAATTCCAGACTGAGTTTTACTACGCTGCACACATGGCCCTGCATTCTGACATGCTAACATACACTACCAGGTATTCAGAACAAAAGCAAGGAAGGCTTTTCTTGACCCACCAAGTGCATTGTACTTGTTTCCAAATAGTGCTCTGGGATGGGTAACTTAGGGAAGCAGTGAAGAGCGAGCCATTGTTTGTGACATAAACATATGAACAGTCAGGCAACTTTCTGCAGACTGTGTGTTATTCCTCCCAGCATCGCAGAAACGGATCTTGCATCTGGTGACGTGTCCTTCTCAGGGACATTTCGCTAACTATCTACCCAGCAAGAGAGCAGGAAACACAACGTCTGCAGAACAGTGAATTCTGCAGCAGGGATAATAATAATAATCTGATCATTACCCCAGCGCTTTAAAAATCGGACCCCCTGGCGAGAAGCCAAAATAAAACATCAAAGGGGGCCTCCACAAGCCGGGCTCAGAATCAACATTCGGGTGAGAGCCCATCACCTACTTACCCTGACAGCAGGCAAGAAAAGTTGGAGACATCTGCTTGGAGGCCAGGGGTCAGGCTGGCCTGGGCCCGTGCAGCACAGCACAGGATGGAAATGTGTGTATGTATTGGGTGTACGTGCCCGGGCTTTGGTAGCAGGGGGGCTGCAGCAGGGCAGGGGCTTCTGTGAGAAGAGGTCAGAGGCTGCCCTGTGCTGGATGCAGCCGGCTCAACAGACCCACCACTGACCAACCATCACTGGAATGACCACAAGCGCCCATCTCCCAGCCCTCCTGTGGCATAAATTAAAATTAATTTAATTTTCCCCAAGTCAAGTCTGTTTTGGCCATGACAGCAATTGCTAAAAAACCTCCCTGTCTTTATCTCAACTCACGAACTTTTTCATCTTATTTTCTCTGCCTCTCCTGTTGAGGAGGGGGAGTGAGAGAGCAGCTGGGCAGGTGTCTGGCAGCCGGACAAGGTTAACCCACCACAGCGTAGCAGACTGCAAAAGCCTCCCCAAAATAAGAAAGACTAAGCAATACCTAAATCTGTACCTATGTGTTTGTGGGCCTGAATTTATGGCTTGCCTGAGAGTATGTATTCCATTAAAAACATTTCTACTGGTAATGTGAAATGCAAGGACTTGCAAATGCTGTGGTTACCATCATGAAGCTCTCAAGGTCGCTGCTACCTGCACACTAGTTAGATATGCATGTCATCTGGGCTGTGTTGGGGTTCACCTGTGCTGAGGGGTGACTGAGATGGGCGGCCTTTGTCATGGAAGAAGGGAGCAGCAAGTTGTTCCACAGAGAACTTAGAAAGAAGTAAATGTACCACATGAAACACTACCCAAACTGATTCAAAGACAGGTTTCTAAGTGTGCTGAAGCACTGGGGGCCAAAAAGCAAGAAGGCTTCTAAGTTGCTGCAATTTTTAGGAATCAAAAATCCATCAATGAAAGAGAAACCTCCATAGTTTTTTCCTATAAAAGAACTTTGATTTCTTGGAAAAATCAATAAGAGTTGATTACTGAGAATGGAAGCATGAACATAACACCCTTCAGGCATCTCTCAAGTACCTCTGCAAATCACATGGCAGTGCTAGGAACATACCATTGCTGCTAATCGCATCCTCTCCCATACAACAGATGAGCTTTCTGAAGTTGCAGCGGATGAAGAAAGTACCAAGCTGAAAACAGGGCCTTCACTAAACGCTGCCGTTCACACCAGGCTTGTGGCCTGGCTGAGGCTGTCACAGAGAAACTGCTTTCACAGCCTGGTCACAGGGATTACTTCATCAGTTGAGATAGATGAGGCACGCAGTATCTGTGGTGCCACAGAACATCTAGGGATCTGAAGTATTTTTGATAGCCTGTTGAAGACAACCTGCTCTTCCACAAAGCTGTGCCAGGATGCTCAACAGGAAAACATATATTCAAGACAGTTGGAGAAGTCAAAGTGTCAGCAGTCCCATCACATGGACCCACACACTCACACATGAGGCCTCGTGATGTCCCTTTCTAATATATCACTATGTATTCTTGTACTAATCTGATCCTAAAAAGCTGTTGCAAGGTCTCCATGAAGCTGCTGAAGTAAATTAAAGACTATCCATGATTTCTCATGCACCTCAGCACCCTTTGTCTGCATTTCCTTTTTCACAAAAGATAAAGCAGCCTCCACTCTGCAAAACAGCTTCAAAATGGTGCTCGTAACCATGTTCACACTTCCAGCAAGGGAGTGGAGGGGAGGTCATTGACTCTTATTATCTGACCAAGGCAACAAACATGCCTGGTAGAAGTTAACCTTTTTGTAATCAAGGATCCACTTGCTTATGAACTCTGAATGGAAGATACTTTGTTTGCAGAGACCCACGTTCAAGGATGTGACAGAGCCTTGTGGATGTCTGGCATGATCAAAAGGAAACATGGCAATAATATGTCAAGTCACAAATTATTACAGCCTCTTCCCAACTCAAGTATGTGGGTATCCCACATTCCACTCATCCATATGGTTCAACTGGGGAACACTTTTACTAACACATGGCCTCTTGAAAATGAAGGTTAAGAATAACAATTGCTTGTTATTTTTAATTACTTGTTCCTGTTACAGTATGAAGCTTAACCTGACTTCTGCTGGGAGAATACAAGTCACGAAGGCGGTTTCCTTTTTGATAATAGGGACAACTTTGCTTGTAAGTTGGGAGGGGGGACCCAGGCCACCTTACAATCCACACCAGCAGAATTAGCTCTTGGGAGCAGAAGAAATCATTGTGTCCCTTCTTGATATTGATATCTATTTTTGTCAAATCCTTCATGACTAAGCAGTACGTAAGTAAACTATAGAGAGGGGGTAGGACAGTACAGTGCAGTTATTTGATAAAGAAAACCCAAGAGACTATCTTTCCCATGGACTTCTTAAAACGAGGTTTTGGAAAAAGATATATTGAGTCTTACGGGCAGAAACAGGTGCTCAATGGCCCACAATAAGGTTATTTATCTTCTTTTGTGAATCCAAACCAAACATTTTAAAACATAATAATTTCAGCAGACATATGAAAAAAGGCCAATTGAAATTTTCTTAACACTTGTTCTGTTAAGTCAGACATTTTGTTTATCATAATGCCGCATCTACGAGCTAATGCAAGCCATAACCCCGAAGGAAGCCATCCATTTCACATTAGCTATATCCTCCCCATCTCATCCATGGCTTTTTTTTCCCTATGAAACAGCAACATCAAGAGACAGCTCTGTACTTCCTCACAGTTGCACCCCACTAACACAAGGATTTACTGCTGCACTGAGGGAGCCATATGGAGTCATAGCGCTCTTCTTTCCTGTCCCCTTTTCCTATTAAAGCTGAGACATTTAACGGGCAGTTCCCCTTAAGACGCACATGCATCTACAAACATCTGGCAACTCAAGAGCCAGCAGCTCTCGGTATGTTCTATAATTTCTCAGGTTTAACCTGTGATTCGGCTTGGATCCAGGCTGTCAGTGATTTCCAGAAGTACGAGCTACGGCACTCACCCGATAACATTTTCATCTGTGCAGACAAGCTGTCTGCAGTTGTAAACAGGAGCATAACTCCACTCAAGCGTATTTCTAGGCATTAGAAAACACAAGTCCAAAGAAGCAGCTCCGCAATCTCTGTTCATTAGAACATACCCTGTCACTCCATCGGGAATATTTATTATGATGGGCCATAATCCACTTAACATCTTCTGACAAAGTCTATCAGTCTTTAACAACTTTGATTCTAGAAGTGCAACGGCAACAGGGAGGAAAATTCATAGAGAGAAAGCGACTTCCACAAAAATCCCCCTTTACGAACCTGCACGCCCTGTGTTAGCAGACACGATCATCACTTATTTGTACCTATCAGCTTTGATGATAATTGCAACCCACTTGACACTTGTGTTGAAAGGCAGTATTACCAGCAAGAACTCTGATAAATATACCACGAAATCTAAATTCAATAATTCTATTTATCTTGAAGTCACCATCTCTAAAACTGTTTCAAAATATTTGTGCGTTAAAGAGAGAGGGAGGGGGATGAGGGAATCTTGCTTCTTAAACCAAAATGACTGAATCACTGCATTAATGAACACAACTTTTTTTTATTTTTCAAGTTCAGTGAAAGAATGCCATCTATGCAAAATTTTGATCCCACATTACAAAATAATTACATGATAATTACATGAGCATTAAGATGTCTACCCCCCGAGTAAAGCCACTGCACCCAACCGCTAACTAAGGCAGGCCTGGAATGTTTCAGCTTATTAAGGAGAAATCCAGCATTGAGCAAAACCTCCAGCTGAAGCAGATTTCCACTCTTTTACTCCTCTGATTTCTAATTAATAATTAAAACATGTTCCTTTCTTTGGAAACCCAATTAGACTTGCGCATCAGCCTGAAAACAAACTTTTTTTAGTAGCTAAGCTACTTCTCATGGTTTAATGGGGCGGCAGGAGTGTTTTCTACACAGCTCCACTGACACAATTCATTTATTTCTTTCCATTCTACAATGGATATTGTAATACATCCCCAACAATATAAACATTACATTTGCACAGCTAATTAGGATGTTGGCAGTGTGAATTAGTGACCCTCTGATTTCTTCCAGTCAGGGCTGCCCCTGCTGCCTGCACTCCTTAGGATTCACAATTAGGCAATTATATTTTCCGCGTCCTTTTTTCACTCTAATGCTACCTCTGTCCTCACATTCAGTATGACTGTATGCACCAAACGAAGAATTGTGGTGTTTGTTTTGGGGTGGGGAGCCAGGGAAGGGAGGGAGGGAGGGAAGCGAAGAGTGTCACGTTCAATCCTTTTCCCTTTCATCCTCTGCTAACTCGACATCAGAGAATGACAGAGGGTCCGGGAGACTGCAAATTATCTCCATAAATGTTTTAAAGAAGTGATTATGCAGAGTGGGTAGAGATATATTCTGACGGGGAGTGAAGCAAAGGGAAAGAGGGACAAAATAAATAAATCCTGTCCCCGGGTGCAGCGGGCTGGTCCTGAACCTCCATGCAGGCCTGCGGTCACCGAGCTGTCCCCAGCCACAGGATGATGACAAATTGGAGAGAATTCAGAAGAGGGCAACAGAAGTGATTAATGGGCTGGATGGACTGATTTATGAGGAAAGGTTAAGAGGTCTAATTATATGTATCTTTGTTAAAGAACAGCTAAGGAGGGTGCAGGAACTGCTTACACGGGGTTCATGTATGGTAAACACCCTCACCGCATTCCACCGAGCACGTCGGAAAGGGCAGGAGGAGATCAGAAAACAAAATTTTACGCTAGACACCAGGAAGACATCCGCAATAAACATTAGAAAAGAGCTGTTTCCAACGGGAAGGACTAGAAACCTCATCGTTTGAGAGCTGTAATGGACAAAGCACTAAGAAAACACACTGCAGGGGATAATGCCTGTTTTAATGTTGATGCTTGTTTAACTCACTGACTAATGTACACTGTGGAGACATAGCATCTTTGTTAAAGCTCAGTATACATCTCTCAGTTCTCCTCTGCTGTGAGAAGTCCTCCATTAAAATCACTTATTATTAAAGGCACTGCAAACATTTTGGGCCAAGTACATGCCACGCTGTATCAGCTCCCGATCCACAGCTGAGGAATCCAGAAGATCCAAGAGGACCAGTGATTGCAAAATTAAATCTCTTAGTTCTCAAGTGTTCTCAAATGCTAACCCAATGGCTTCAAAGTTCTGTAATCAAAACAAACAAAACCCACCACCCCCCAACCTAGACTACTTTGCAGAATTAAACTGTTCTCTACTTTCTTCTTTAAATATGGAGACGCTTTTATGTCCTAGGAAATCAAGTGTTTAAGAGCAAATTAACCTTGGCATTTGTATGACTGAAGAACAAAAATAAATCAAGAGAGCTAAACTGTTAGAAGTAATGAACCTGATACTCTTACTTATACCCAAGTAAATTAGGAATAGTGCCATTGAATTAAGCCAATGGAAATACACTGAAGTAGAACTGGTATAAATTAGCAGAGGACCAAGCCAAACATAACCGGAGTGACACATTTCCAGGCCATGTGCAGAGCTCAGGCCAGGGAAAATAATTTACAGTCAGCTCATGGAGACAGGAAGCAATGATGGCAGGCACAACGGCTCCATAGCTGCTGTAGCGTTAGCAAGCAAAGCTGGAAAATCCACGCGCTGCAGGCCCCCTCCGCAAATCGCAACAGAAACCAGTCCAGACTGTAGCACTATTGGCAAACCATTGTTTGAAGAGTAATTCCACCTCCAATTTTGCACTGCCACTATTCACAAATATAGCTATACATATTGCCTGTAGAGACGTGAAACGTTTCAACTTGTACAGCGATCTGTCCATCATCTTTCCCATGCATGAGACTACACACAGCCTCAAGCTAGCACAGCTGGACCTCCAGGTGCCAGATTAGGAGAAACCGAAAAGGTCCTTTTCCAAGAAAAATACAACACTCCTTCCCCCAACCCCTGCTCACGTGCATGTGTGAGAACTAAGCAGGCTTGAGGGGCTTTATTTATTCCCTGCTACATGACCATTAAGCTCTACTGTATAGATCTGATTCTGCCAAATTCTGTCACTTAATGTTTTAGATGTAAATTATAAAAAGAGATCAGGGCAAAAAATACAGTAGAAAACAGATGCTCTAGACTCCAGGGTTGGTGGTTTTTTTTAAAACTACTGTTTCCTTTACAATTTTATTTATTTATTTGGTAAGTAGAGGAACGTGACAACACATTCACTGCCATAAAAAGAAGACAATGGTTTTCCCAAGCTTTGCCATTTAAATCTGCTCCCTTCCTCACTGAAGAGGCAAAAAAACCCTCCTTTGACAAACTAGACTCCCCTGCTAGACAAGGAGCCGTACACAGCAGTCAGTCACACACGAGCAGCGCTATATGGAGGCTCCATGTTCTGCTAATGCTCTCCCAAGTGCATTAGAGAGGCAAGGAGCACAATAGCTTTTTGCCTCAGTTTCCCCATCCAAGAAATAAGAAACATAATACTGAACTGCTTTGCAAATTTTGTTTAAAATGTTACTGTGAAATGAAACAGCCGTGACAAGCGAGGATTTCAAGCTGAGCTTTCAAATGATACCACTAACGTTCAACTGAACTTTGAGTTCAACTTCTCAATTGACACCACTAAAAAGATTTATACAAAAGCTTTACACATCCATGAAACTGAGCCCTCTTGTGTAGTTTACAGTACATTAAATCACTATACATCAGCACAAGTTTCGTGGCTCTTAGGACAGTCTGCAGAAAGCACTGAGAACAGAGAACTGATAAAAATCTGGAACTAAAACAACCTCAGCCCTATTGCAACTATCAAGTCACAAAATCTACATATTATAGCAACATCATTGATCTGTTCTGAACTGACAAAAGTTTATAGTAAAGAGTACCAAGAGTCTCTCCGGAAACTTTTGAATGTCGTTTTAATTTGAGATTTGACAGGGCCCAATAACACTTGTTATTTTCAACTTTAACTGGGTCTGTCACTAGTTCACTGCAACAGAAAGTCAGTGATGCGTTAACACTTTTGGTTATTAAATTCGAAACAGTTTCTCTTTTACCAAGGTTTCAGCCATGTTGCCTGTTAACCCAGCTTGCCTGAACAACAAAGGCCCGTCACAAAAATCTTAGCCCTAGAAAGAGTTAAATATTTTTTTAAAAAAATTTGTCTTTGCTTCTCATTTTATGTGTTTATTTCCAGAGCGTTTCCAAATTATATTTGTTTAACAGACTAGTGTATCTAAATCTTTTTAGCCACATGTATCACTCACCAACATGATTTTATTACAAAGGGTATGTTATTAAAGCTTAACCTTGCACTCAGTCGCTACTCAAAAACAATTCAAGCAAGCAAATCAAATGTTCCAACTTAACTGAAATCTCCTCCCCTTAAGCAACAAATAAAGCCTGGCTGGCTCGCAGGGAAACTTCCATTTATCAGCATACCCACAGCTCACTCAAATCGGGCACATTTCTTCTGTCTAAATTTAGCTGCTTGCGTTTCTTCAGAACTTTAATTCCTGAATATTGTGTTGACCCTACTGAGACTGCTGAAGTGCCAGATCTTACAGCGGCAGTCATATCAAGATTCATTTATGGCAAGCGTAAGAAGCAAAGTTGCTGTAACACGCAGGCACGCGGTTAGGAACAAACACACCAGCGAAGGGATCAGGCACGCAGAAACTGAGATGTGTCTTCCAGTAATGCTGGCAACGCTGCATCTCACGTATGCGCTCGTGCTAACGAGTAGTACGTTAAGCTACTTAACCAGTGGAAGAGGAGAAAATGATAAAATCTTACATACACGTAAGGAGGTTGATTTCGTTGAGACTCCACTTAGGTTTTCAAATCCCTCCTTCAGCAGAAGCAGAATCAATCACTGAGTGCTCATTTTTGGACAGTATGAAACCGTGCCTTGACTCAGAAAATATGAGCTCCTAAACCACTGCTGTGCCAGTGAAATGCCTCAGCAGCGGGGACACCTGTGTCCTCTCCACGCTGGAATCTGCCACTGAGTTACGGCAGGTAGACAGGCTTCACCGGCAGATAACCAGTCCTCATCATCCCAGTGAAGGCGAGCGCGGGGCAAGCACCGCAGTTTTCACCGCTTCTCCTTGTGACAGGAGACGGAACAAATTCTTTTTTGTAAATGCAAGTTTAAAATTTATATTATAACACCGAATCCACCAAAGCTGCCAAGAGACATTGAACTCATGGGATCTGTGAAAGTTTTTCACACCTGTGTTTTTCTCCTGTGCCTAATATTATGGGAGGCATTTTGGAGGATTTTACAATGCAAGTTTCAATGAGACACTTACAGTCTCCCTCAGGCAAATTGTCACAGCTGCAGAGGTCTGCTACCCAGCTGCCAATCAAGGCAGGCAGGGAGTATGTGCAGTGAAATCACAAAAAAGGCAGGCTTCATTAGACTGCTGAAACCTAACTAGAGGCTATCTGGGCATGCTCAAGCCCTAAAAACAGGGTTGCTTTAGAAAGAGGAATTTTTTTCTTTCCAACTCAAGAAAAGGCTCTAGTACTCATCGAGGAATGTGCTGGTGCCAACTTTCCCCTTTCCAGTTTCAATGTTTGTTTTGCTCTGTCTAAAAAAAGAAATTACATCGTCCTATAAGCTTTTATTATTAGATTAGCTGATATAGTTGGAAAAAGTGGACAAGATTACAGGTTCCACATCCCTTTGCCAGATCTCCGAAGTGTGTCTACTTTTTCCAACACTAGAAGCTGCTCCAGTAAAATATTATTTCTCTCTACAACCTTTCCTTCCTTTATTTCCTTGGAGCACTACAGCTAAAAAAAAACCTGCTGGTATTAAAGACGAACTGTACTGGAAGAACTGGAAGAGAATTTTTCCTCCTTCACTCCTAACTCAGAAATATTCCGACGGAACTGATTGAATTAAAAATAAAAAAGAGAAAGAGAGATCTGCAGACAAGGACAAACACACAGAAGTTCAGCCGAAATGATAATCAAGTGGGAAATTTAAAAACACATGGAAACAAGTGGCATATTGTAAGCCATTTAGCAAAGTTAATTATAGGTATTCACTACATCTGGTCTTGGCCCCTATTCAGCAAAGTATTTAAGCATGTGCCCAGGTTTAAGCAAGCGCAGGCTGAAAAGCCAACGTGTCCAGTCACGTGCTGGAGTCAGGCATCTGCTGAAGTACTTTGCTGATGCAGGACCGTAACATATAATAAGAATCACCCTGAAAGTTATCTAATAAACAGCTGTTATTTTAAGAGCGACACAAACATAACACACATTTTATGCCCCTAAAAGAGCTGGTGTCACGAGGGTATAAATCCATATCTAAAATTGTTTCAGACATAGAGGTGTGTATGCATATATATTTTGTGAATGAAAATAAAAAGGCAGGCATTAAACTAAAACATAATCAGACATGTCAAGCTGCATATTATCCTCTATCCGTTACCACACTTAACCTTTGCTATCCTTACTGCTTCTTCGTTATTTCTTACCAAAAATTTGTTATATTTTGCCTCAAGTTAATTCTTGTAGGAAAACAGGGACAATTTTGGGGTATTTTTTAAATTTTCACTCATTTAGAACCGCTCCTGAACATGGAAAATAGTGACAAATTTCTCAAACATTAATGTTTAAGTGGTTGAGCAGCAGACCTCAAATTTTCTGAATTTCCAAATAGTCACAAATCTTGCTAAAATAAGAGGCACTGGGGAAAGCTGAGCCCTCCCCCTCATGGCATTTAGAGTTAAAGTGGGTGTGGGTGCCTCGAGTGCTGATGTTTGAAAATTCTGGGCTACCTATTTACAATCCCAGGCGTATTTCCTGAGCGAATTGTGCTGTGACGACTGAACCTTGCAAATGTCAGCGGGCCCGCTCGGGCAGGGCGCAGGCAGCAGAAGCGGAGCCATTGTTGCTGGAGCCCGCAGGGAGGAGGCGCCGCCAAGGCAGATGGGGACGGCGCTAATGCGGCACCTCCCCAGGGCAGCCCCCCGGCTCCCCCCCGGGGTCGGGGGCTCTGCCGGCACCACCTGCCTCCCTGGGGCTGTGGGGGCCACCCCGCGCTGCATGGCGTGACACGAGGTGGCATGTGTGCTACCCCAAAAAGCATGGCACAGGGGTGCAGCATGTGCCACGCTGGACAGCCTGGCAGGGGGTGCCCCCCCAGATGGCAGGGCAGAGGGGCTCCTGCATGGACCACCTCAGATTCAGATGGTCTGGCAGAAGGGTGCTTCAGCCTCCAGGACCTGGGGCAGGGCACCATGGGTGCCACCCTCCTTGGCTCGGTGAGGCTGAGGGCAGCTACTCTGTTTGCACGTCCTGTGATGAAGATGCAGCTCATGGGGATGTAACTGGCTTCTGTGATTTCAAGACAACAATAAGAACCTCCAGCCCTTCTCTCCTGCTAATGTTACTAATAACCTCCATATTGTCATCTATCCTACCTGAGCTAACAGTTTATAAACCACCACCCGCAGCTTGTCCCTTATAGTTTATTAACATACACTAATAAACAGCATGCTTCACTCCCACTGTGCTGCCAAGTGAAGCCAGTCAGAATAACTGCATTAGCTTTACTGTTCTTTCTCAGCACATTTTTCCCACATGGGAACAATTAGGACAAACTCCCTCCAGATCATACTTAGAGATCCATCATATTTGCAGGAAAATAATAATAATAATAATCTTTTTTGCAAATGCATCTGTAGGCATCTACAGAAGATTAACCTGACTGATGTTACCAAAAGTGATAGGCTCTTAACCTCCTCGGCAGTTCCCCTGCCTGGAAGGGGTTAATGCTCCCCGGGCTCTGACTTACACCTATTATGCTCAAGTTTAAAAATAAGATGTGAAAGATGCATTATGTAAGGCCAGTACTGCTATCCTGCCCATCTCCTATTTTGGAATTAAAGATCATCATTGCTCACATCAAAGGGACTGGGTGAGAATAAAAGAAAAGACAGGAACAATGAAAATAGCTACCCGACACAAACCAGATCAAAGGACCAGGCACAGAAAATGAGGAGCTAGGGGGTCCTTTAATTACTGTCCACATCCTCCAAGTCATGTGGTGAAAAAGAAGGGAAAAAAGTTTTGAAGGCCACTGGGTTTTGTCTTGCTGTGGCTCCTGTTTCCACAGTCTGTGCCAGTTCCCTACAAACTGCTCTGCTTTTTATTTTTTTTTCATTTTATTAAAGTCAAATAGGACTCCTGGACTCCAAAACTCCTCCCTTATGCCAAGAGGAGGAGAGGGAAGGAGGGGTAAGAGGGGCAGTAGTGGAGATAGTCTATAGCAATTGCCTGAAACAATTTCAGGAGGACTGCTCCAGGCAGCGCCCCAGGAGCTGCTTTGGGAAGGAGAGATCTGGCTACCTGAGGCTAGTCTTTATTTGCAGGCCTCCCGGGTTGAGAAAACTTCAAATTCACATAGGGCACTGCTCCATGGGGCAGCAGATCAAACCTGGCTACTAGCTGTTTGAGCTCAGCAGCAGAAAAAAGGATTGCTCTGGGACTGAGCGTAAGTAGAAGCATGATTAAACTTCAAACGTTCCCCCCCCCCTTTTTATACACAGCAGACAGTTATGGCTAATATTTCAATATGGACTTTAAAAATACACTGCAAATAACCTACTCCAGCATGCTGTCTGCAGGTTTAAAAATAATAAAGAATTAAACTAGCGGTATTATTGCAATGAAGTCAAACCTTCAAGTTTACCTTTCATGAATCATTAAGGGAATGTTAAGTTATTTAAAAGGATCTCTTTTTATTTAACTCAGATATCAAGATTAAAATTTGGATATTTGACCACTGATTGGAGTAGCATTTACTTCCTTTTATTTACATTTCAAATGTGGTGCGCTTCTCCCTAATTACTCTTAAACTACGTTTATTTTTAAAAGACAGTATAAAAATAAGTGGCATGAGGAAAAAATAAGACAATGACTTAAAAATTCATAGGCAAGAAGCTGACCAAACTTTCTAGGAAATAATAATGCTTTGTCACTTTTAAAAATATTTTGGAAACGAATAGCTCCAGGATGTTCCCAAGAAATTGTATTTGCTAAGATAGATGCTAGCAGTGAACACAGACAGAAGTCACTGAAGAGAAAAATGTATTCCTGTCTCAGGTCAGTTTGCTTGGTTTTATGCTGTATGCCAAACTAGAGCATGAAAAGCATTCAAATAGAATTTTATAGACTTTGAAGAAGGCAGCTAATGTCACCAAGACAACATCTAGAAAAGAGGAACACAGAACACAAAGGCATCCTTCTCCCCATACTATTTACAGCTTGGAAACTCCTTAGACAAGCAGTGAGGATGATGTTTTAAGAGGCAATTTAGCCTCCAAACTCCAGCGAGTGCCAAGTTACTTCATCTTTCTGATGAAAGTTGCCTCCATCGTTTCCTGCTCTTGGACACTAACACACAGTGAACAGCCATTCTCAGGAGGACAGCTGAGGACTAAATCAAGCAAATATAGACTACAAAGCTGCTTTCCAAAGTGGGCATCATGCCTAGGCTCAACATCTAAACAGTATGCTAGGTACACGTACCAAGTTCCAGTTAGCTGTCTTGCAAACATCCACGTTGGGAACCTTGCCCAAGCAAGCCTTCAAAGCTACCGTAGGTCTGGTGGGATAAGCACGGGAGCAGTGGGACTGGGACATTTGCCTCCTTGTTACAGGTCTCAGAGTATCACATTATCCATTTAGATAGCCTTTTGATTGAGAGAGCTTCCCTTTTGGGCTTAGCCCCAAATGCTAAGAACAGATGAGATGGTTTAAGAAAGTCTCCAGGTAAAACATGAAAAGGATGCTTAACATCCAGCTTCTGACGAATAGCTGCACTCAGGGAGCCACAAGGGCTAGGGAAATAAACACGGTCAATTAAATGAACTGATTGAAAAGAAATCAGAGATCACTCCGGGGAAAATCTGAGATGCAGTCATACAGTCACCACAGTCTTTTTGGAAGGTGGTAAACGGGGCAAAAGGCAGGAAGAACGGGAGTGCCTTACTCATTTGGCAAAAAGTGGCTGCCATAAGGAAGGAAATAAACTTTAAAGGAAATAAATACAAAGCAAAATCCATGATGGGTTCAAAAGGAGGCTCAACCAGCTCACTCAAAGCCTCTTGAAATCTCAGGCCTGAGTAGGGAATTCTAATGGGGGAAATACAGTAAAGACTCTCCAGCAAATGTTCTGTCCTTTCCACAGATTGTCCCACAAAATGCACTGATAGATGCCGAGTAATCTTCAAAAACACTCCAAGATGAATTAACAAGAAGGAATTCGTTGGAGACAAAACTAATAGGGATGGTGCAGATTAAAAGTCATTTTTTTAATCTCATCAGAAAAATACCTACATGCTCATTCATGGGAGAGAGTAATTTTCTAATAGTTCAGCTATTTTTGATGCACAAGGCATCGGGAAGATAGTGGGATCACTGAACAGGACTGCCAGAAGTAAAGATCTGTGTGGGAGAGCTACCTCCACTTTGTGTCTTTCCTTTGCACCTTTGACAGTAGATGCCGGGGCTGCCCAAGCAGCAGTGCGCTTTGGCTGGGCTCTGAGCTCAACACCATACATAAGTGAAGAAGGCTAAGCACGAACGGAAAGCACGCTTCTCATCTAGATAAGTAGTCTGGAAAGGCCATAAATGTGAAAGCAGGCGGTTGAGACAATGCCAGCGTATCCAAAAATCAAAATAATGAGCTCATGCTGCCGTCACTAGGAGCATGTGTGCCTTTTCCTGTCTCACTTGCTGGAAGCCCATGGGTATTGCTGCAAAGGCAGGGAAGTCCTAAAGTGGTCTCTGACTCCAACTCAAGAGAAGGGCGTCTTGCAGAGCTAATAGAGCTATTTATCCTAGGGAACTCAAGTAACATTTGCTATTGGGATTGTGGAATTCTGGTTTTTACTGTGGAAGTCAATCACCTGGTTAATTCTCATTTAACCTTGCCAGAACAGAGCACTGCTCATTAAGCCCTTTCAAACTGCACCAGAAAAAACCCTCAAACTTCACATCACGCTACAGATTCCTTTTTTGTGAGAAGGATCAAACAATCACAGAATAATTTAGTCTGGAAGGGACGTATGGAGGTCACCTCTCTATGAACTGTTCCTCAAAGTTATTTTGATGCTACCACAAGAAAGTCGCAGGGCATATTTGAGAAAATGTAACCACTTTTTTTTCCCCTCTTTTTTTTTGAGAATACTTTATAAGAAAAACAACTCTAACAGACTAGCTCCTGGAAGCCTGTCTATCGCTGGGCAGAGAAGATACCATCTTGCTATGCTTCCCAGAAGCAGGAAATTTGCTTCCCAAGTCCCTTTCGATGACAGTGTCTCAGGGAATTAATGAGGCAGCAGCCAATGTTGGAAAAGAAAGCAGAGCAGTGTTCAGCGCTTGACAGAACAGCCTGGGCAAAAGCACAGAAAAATAAAATAAAGTAGATGTATTTCTTCCTTCTACTAAGTTTCTGATTTTCTAAGTGTGAAAGATATTATCCACTGCTGAAGTTACTAATTTCTTTTTACACTTCTCATTTCTTCTCCTGAGTCAACAATCCTAGCTTTTGTGATCCACTTCTTAGTTGCTGCTACTGGACCCACTCTACCTTTTATCAGTCTTTTCCCCTTCTTCCCTCCCCACACTGTTTTGACATTTCTCATCTTCCTCTTGACAGTTGCCACCCCGTCTCACACCCTCTGTTCCTATCTCTAGTCCTGTTATTCTAACCTTTCTCTGGCATACAATCATCAGCCTCCCTGATGTCAAGACTGTGACCATCCTCTTTCTATCTCTTCCTCTACTTTTCTGTCATCTCCATGGTCAGAACATCGAAGTCTATTCTTCCCTGAAGACATTCACTCTCCTTGCCAACTGCTTTGTCCAAGACCAAGAACGATGTGGGGCTAAAAAAGCAATATAAAAGAGAGGGTGAATGCTTGCCAATCAATCAAGAGACTGTTCATAATGAAGATCCAGGCAAAAAAAGAAACTTTGTCAAAATTACAAGAAGACCTAAGCGAATTTAATGCATATCCCAAGGTTAGGAAATAAAAAAATTAATGATTACATACTTCAGAAAGGCACTACTGTTCAGTCAACACTCCTTCAATTTGGCCCTAATGGAGTCAAAAGAACAACTTCACAACTCTACTACACATTTTCATACAAGTAAAAGACAAAGCATAACTCTGATGCTTCTTAACTGTTATACACACTGCCAGATTACAGTATTTATGTACACATGGCTATTTCAAACATAAATTAACTGATGCCTTACCAAACTTGCCCTCTCATACTGATATGAGATACATACTCATACTGATACATTTTTGCATAACGAGTTTTGCTCAAAACCTTTAGGTTTTTCAATTCTAAAACATTTTTAAAGACTCATATGAGGTTCCTAATGCAACTATAAATCTGATAAGATTTGCAACGAATCTGACCATCTTCCTTTGAGTTTAACTTGGATTTGTTCCTTCATGGTTCCACAGCACAAACTTAAAATAACCTGGTGAATTTCCTCCTTACTCTCCAGGGCAGATATAATGTTCTGGCTGTGACTTGAATGAAACTCTGCAAATTATACAGCAAGAACAACGCGAATTTCAGAACATTCACCTGAAGACCATGCTATACCTCAGTGACACTTTTGTCCGGTACTAGGCACAACCCACACCCAGGAGCAGAAGGAGACCTGGGCTGCAAGGCCACACAGGCCCGTAACAAAGCAGGGAAAAGGAAATGTCCCAGGAAAAGCAGGAGTTGTTTCGCTGGTAAATGTCCCAAGTACTTACCAAAGGGACAGAAATAATTTTGGTGGTACTTCTCTCCATTCTTCCCTTTTCTGCTCCCTCCCATACTGACATTTCCCCTTCATCTACTGCTACCTCCCAAGCAGCTGCTACCCTGTTACTACTCTTCTACCTTCACTGCTACAGGAATTCACACAGCTTTTCCTGTAGTATGTTATTTATCTCCTGCTATATCTTTAAAGCTAGGATGTGGCAAAAGAAGTGCACAAATCTGTTTCCCTCTGAACTACTCTCTTTTTTAAGGTATCTTAACATACAGCTGCCTGTTTTGAGGGAGAAATCCTCCTTTATACACTTTCCTACCAAACAGCGTGTCTGGGAAAGGCAAAGAAATGGGAATCCAGGCAAAAGTCACTTTTTAAACAAACCTTTTGACTTTGTTCATCAGCTGATGCTCCGTTTGAACCTCAAAAGAGAAAGATACCACACTAATGTCCCTACTTAAAATGTTTTTCAGTGGTGACTGGTGGGCAACAGCTTGCTCCTGCTTCATGGACCTCTCCTGCTTCATGGGACTCCAGGAAAGGTGGCCACCACAGCCCCAGGGGACAGCCAGAGTGGCCAGGTGGGACATCACTGCAGCATGGACACCATGCCTGGGCACAAGTCAAACACCTCACATTGGGCCTGGGGAGGAGTAAGCCCTCGGGAGGGCCGTCCAGGACGCCCAGGGCGTACGCTTTATGTTAATCAGTGTAATTACCCCTCTGCCTCCAGCCCGACTGATGAAAATCGCCCCGTTTGCAGGAAGGAGGAACATGCAAGCAGAGAGCAGGTGCCGCCGGCCACTTCCTGAGTCGAGCGAAGCCCTCTGACTGTGGCAGCCCAGGCTTGGGCAGGCTGCCCACCATCACCAGCACAGGTTCTGTGGTGCAGTGTGGACACAGTGCAGGAAAGGAGAGGGACATGGGGGCAGCCCCTGTCATCCCCTCATGCTGGCGCTTGCCCCAGTGCCTGCAGCCTTCCTCCCTCCTCAGCAGTGCCGTCCCCCGCCTGCCCTCACACAGGGCCTCCCGCCTCAGCCACCACACACCCCACCTGCGCCCTACTCTCCCCACTGCCTCTTCCCTCAGGGCCCAGGGCTTGCGTCCCTGCCACCCCCTTCCCCACACCGCCCACCCCACGGCGACACCCAGGGGTCAGGAGCGCAGGTCCCACCTCAGCGTGGGGAGCACGGCGTGGTGGCTCTGTTGGCGTGGTGGCTGTGCTGACGTGCTGGCTCCGCTGTGGCAGCAGGTGGGCGGCAGCGCGACCCTGTGCCTCACGCAGCCAGCGCCCGCTCCGGCTGTGAGGCGGCACAGGAAAACCTGGGGCTGCGCGGCCAGCGGGGGCTTTTTGTTTCGTTTTTAAGTTAAAACCTGCCCCTTTTTATTTTCAGGAGTTTGCTCACAAGAGGCCTGCTCCTCCAGCTGCTTGTGACTGCTGCTTCAGCGTCCTACAGACTGACCCACACCCCAAAATTCAGCATCTCCCCTTAGCACGGGAGCCATTTTTAAAATCTGTTTCCAGAAAAAACAGATTTTGTCCTTTCCCTGCGCTCCTCCCAGGCTGGGCTGGTGGCTCGGAGGGTGTTCTGTTTGCCTGTTTACACCAGCAGCCATGGCCGCAACTGCCAGCAATGCACCTTAGCATGGAGGAGCACAAAGGCGGGCAGGCGGTGTGTGGGTGCACGTTATCTCCATGAATTTTACTCACTTTTCTCTATCCAAACGACCTTGTGGTGCTTGTCGCTTAGGCACTTGTTTTCCACATCACTGTCAGCGCTTCCGAGGCCTACAGGCCAGGAGCACTGGCCAGAGTTGGAAGGCCGCAGGAGGGTGAAATGGGTGCTCTAGTAAGAAATCTGGCTGCCCAGGGGCACTTTGTCAGTTATCTTTAAGGCAGATAAGGCCAGTGTCACTCTGTCTGTCACCTCACAGTGGCCAAATAAACCAGGCCTCATTACATTTGTGGATTTAATTATACTGGAACCTGGAACATCAAAGATGGGAGGTCAGCAGCAGTAACTCAGCAGGCTCTCAAGCCTACAAGGACAGAAAAAAAAAAAAATCTTCTTTCCACACATGGACCTTCTAATCTGAACCACATCCCTCCCTAAATTGATCAGCAATGGCTGTGTTGGCATTAGGCCAAAGTTTTTTACATGGTGCCTTCAAGAAAGTTGCCTTTCCTTGCAGCTGACTTGTCCCTTTCGTAACCAATGATCATGACAAGGCAGATTACCAGCCCCTTCGGCAGAGGGGGCCCATTAGTCTGTTCGATACGATATCAGCTGTGATTCACAACCACAATACTTGGGTCTTCAGGATACCCTTCTCCTGCCCAAAGAGCCAGCAAATGCTCCATCGTTTCAGTAGTTGAGAAAAATCCCTTGAACTTCAGCCCGTGCACAAAGAAATCCTCTGTTGCCTCTTTGGGGAAAACATGACAGAGCTCCAGCGAAAACCCCAGCCTCTTCATGATAAAATAAACCACAGTGTCTTACCTCAATAAGGCCCATTCATTTTACCATCACATCCACACCTGCACTTGAGCCAGGATGGGAACCAACAAAATCACAGCAAAAGTGGGTAATCAAACAGCAAACCAGCGGTAATCCCTGGTTAATGTTTATTCCCCAGGTTAGGTTTTTTTCCCCTACCCAATATTTGATTTCTGTTCCTCTGGCACTACAATACTGCTTGCCTGCCCACCCTACACAGTGTCTATATGGGAAGAAGAATACACTGTTAGCGCTTGCAAGGTCCATTTAAGATATACAATATCCTCCATACAGTCTGTTAATTCTTAGAGAATGATTTTTAGAACAGGCAAAGAAACGCCCTCCACTAAAGAAATTAAAATCTAATGTGAAAAAATGCCAGTTGAGGTCTATGGTGTCATGGTTCACAGGGGAGGCTTTGCCCCCCCTCAATACTAATTACCTACTAGGCAGGATACAGCACTATACGTTAAGCACCATGTCTGATCAAGCAGAAGACTTTTTTAAATGGTTTACTAGTTATTAGGTATCCTGCACTCTACATGCTGTGCTGACATAAGATTTTACTGCTTGTGGATGCAATTGCCAAAGACCAAAAAGTATAAAAGGTTTTATTTACTTAAAGAACACAAACAACTATGGCTCCTGAACACTATATTGGGGGAAATCCCTTAAAAAGTAAAAAAAAAAAATCTGTCCAACAGGTTGCTAGTGAGAAAGATCCAAACTGGCTGAAATAAACCTGGAGAGTAACCAGTATAGAATACCGAAGGTTTGAATCTCTGTTTTCCTCTACGTACATCTGGTGCTATGGGGTATGAGCTTGTGGGGGGGACAGGAGAGGAAGAAGAGCTGCAGAAACGCGCTTACGCCATGCATTGGAGTCCCCGGACGATCCTGTTCTCCGGTGTCACTATCTGCTGGCTTTGTGGGCAAAATTGACTTCTCGTCCCCGGTAGCTGGCAAGCATACAGCCCAGCAACCTGACAAAGCCATTGATTTTCCTTGTCCTTAAAAACACGCTCCGCTGAGCTCAGAGCCGTGCGCTTGTAACTTTAAGGGGGGTGCATTTTATTTAATTGTGCCTTTTCTTGGCCTGAATTTCCCCCAAAAAGCTGAAGAGGGCATGTGCTTATTATCTTTTAGTGCAGCATGTGCTCGGTGCAACCTGAGCTCTTCGGATACTTGGGTCTGAAAATTAGAAAAAAAATTAATTGCGAGGAAAAACAAGGCTGCTCTGCGACTTTGATTCAATCAATTACCATTATCTTCCAGCGCAGCCCTCCCTCCCGCCCCCGGACCAGTTGTGTTTAACTTTCTTCGCCAGTCGCCGCGGCCCCGCAGTGCGCTGGCGGTGCGGCGCTGGCGGCTGGCTCCCGCGCGGGCCCTTATCAGGCGCTCCCAGTCAGCGCCGGCCCCGCACAGCTGTCAGGGACCCCCTCCGTCCCCCGCGTTATCTGCCGCCGCAGGCCTCGGCCGGGCGAGGAGGGGGCCCGCGGCCGCCCCCGGCCTCCCCGCAGCCCCCCGGCCGGGCCGGGCTCTGCCGCTGGCCGCCCCGCTCCCGCCGAGCCTCCTCCGGCGAGCCCGAACCGTCTGAAGAGAGGCAGGAACAAAACCGCAAATTTAGATTAATAAAGCATTTGTTGATTCTACAGAAACTTAGCAGGCCCCTAAGAAATCCACCAGAGACCTGTGCAGCTCCAGTAATTTTCTGTTATATTATCTTTCTTGTAAAATACTTCCCCAGACAGAGCCCCCAAAGGGGCTCAAATATCACTGTGACTAACCGAAATCAATGTGCACTCACCTATTGACATTTTTACATAGTTTTTGGATTTAGTATCCGGCCCAAAACACAATCAAATCTTCTGCCAAGGAAATAACAGGCACTTAGCTAGTCAGCTATTAGTGTTACAAAGGAAAAAATGTGGGCACCCAAGGGAGATGGGAGAGACGGCATTGACGTCAGGGGTAATTGGGTGTCTGAGAGAAATTGCCAACGGCTGGCCAAAACCCCCAGAGGCCCACACAAAGCCGAGCTGCAACTCTAATAAAGGAAAGTAAATTCTAGAAAGGGGCTTTGCTGCAAAGAAGCCTAGCAGGAACCAAAAATATCTCCCACATACACAAACACACACACACACAAATAAAAAATACAAAATACGTTTAGGAGCTCTCTTTCGCACATCTGGTTTAGGCTAAAGTGCTTTCTACTTTTTTTCCAGGACCACATGGATTTTTATGTTGTACCGTATGTTCACCATCTATTTTTATAAACAGAATGCAGGGCTTTAAAGAAACTTATTTTTAATCATGTGGCTTTAAACTACAGTCTCTCTCTCTGTCACCCACTCCGGCACCGTTAGAAACGGTTCAGTCTTTTTCTTTAGAAAACCCTGAACTTCCACGGAGATTGACAAGTCGAGCAGAGCCATTGCAATGGCCACGGTTGAGGAGCTGTCCGACTGGTGAAACCACGTTTTCACGTATAAAACCTCTCTGTCATCTGTACTATATCTATGTATTTCAGCGCCAGCACTCCCCTCACACACGCGCTCCGCTCACACGCGAGACCTGAGGGAAGAGATTTCAGATCAGACACACTGAGCAGAGTTTAGCGAGGAATCGAAGGCTTTAGCCTCTTCTTTCCACTCATCCAGATCCCTACCGTACAAACACAGGCCTACTGTCCTCCTAATGCACCACCACAGATGAAGAATAAAGTATATTTGACCAGTTCTTATTAAGACCTATATTTCTTCATCCTCCTTCTCCTCCCCCAGGACTTCTATTATACTCCTCCTGCAGAAAGACTCAAACATCTCATCACTAATCACATTGTAAAATTCAGATTGGTGCTTTCCAGGATGATAAACCGGTTTATATCTTCTACGTAAAACACAAAAACCACTTTTTAATAGGTGATTTAGAGTTTAAGCAAAGTTTCAAGAATAACAAGATGATCAAGATCTTAATAGGTTCAAATCTTCTATTACACATACTTGTGTCCACATCATAACCATCATCATCTTGCATCTACAGGAGTCCTTTTAAGCCGATCAAGTGAATGTTAACAATTTCACTTATAAGCTGCCCTCCACCCAGCCAAAGAGCAGAGGAGGCAGAATCACAATTTAGGAAGAGGCGAAGGTACAAAGCCACACACACAAAGCACAAAGGGCTCCTTAAGCACCACAGCAGCTATGGTGTAAACAAGTCTTTAAAAATATATATACAAAATAGAGCTAAGTTTGAAAAGATCAGAAGCGCTTGATCATAAAATTGCATCGCAGAGACCAAGATGATTATTGCTCTCAGAGAGGGAAGACACACAAAAAGCTCGCTAAGAAATATAATTACAAAAAACCTTC